>NC_027754.1:1518723-1531955 GCF_000695525.1 Brassica oleracea var. oleracea | reverse complement strand
TTTTTTTGTTTTCTATTATTAATTTGAATATTATTTTATGACATTTATATATTTTTTTAAAAAAAATATTTTAATTTTCAATATTTTATTTTATAAATTATATATTTTTATTTTGAATATTTCATAATAATATAATAATATGACAATGAAATGTAAATTTCTCGTAAATATTACAAGGACTTTACATTAAAAGACTTGTAAATTCGTCGTAAATTGTACAAGTACTTAAAGACGACTTTACAAGGAAACTATACGAGTCTTTTACGATGAAGCGTAACTACGAAACTACGACGAAATATTCTCTTTCACTTTTACAAAGAATTTATTTCGTCGTAAATGTTACATGAAAGTTACGACGAATCTTGCATTACGACGGGCGTTTTACAATGAAACGCTATTCCTTGTTAATTCGTTGTAACCCTTCTATTACAACGAATTAACAAAGAATATGACCCTTGTAATAAATATGTTTTCTTGTAGTGGTTCCAGTTGAGTTTAATAGTATACGCGTTTTTTAATCTAAATCCCATGTTTACGTCGGAGACTTCCTGTAGTGTATAACTTAAATTGCCACACCTATTAGATAATCCAACCCATTCCACTTTTATGGGAGTGAGCTAGCCACAAACCCACAATGCGTAACAAAGCAAGCGCCTAGTAGCATGCAACTTGAGTTTTAGAAAGAAAAAAATTGGAACAGGTTTTTTCTTCTGAGCCTCCATCCATTATCTTGCGTTGATCAGAACAGAACTTTTGGGATGATTCTTTCTTTGAGAACTAGCGGTTTTCAAACCAAGTATGATTTCGGTAACCCAATGAACTAGCGCTATGCTTCTTCTCCTCTAACTATTTTAGGCTCTTGGTTGGCTTTGCTTTGAGTTAGCCATTTTTGTAAAGCCCATGGCTAAAGGTACTTGCCCTTTGGGCCTTTTGACCCAATTATAGAGCTGTGGATTAATGAAATTATTTTAACGAGAAAAAAGTGAGAGTAGTTTCTTCTTCTCTCTGGTGAGAGAGGGATTTCTTTACAGAGGATTGGAAATTAATTTATTTTTTCTTCCAATCTGATGTTGTAATCTCCGATATGGATTTACAAACCATGATCGATGACAATACATTGATGTTTTCAAAATTAAGTGGTGGAGAAACCATTTTCACTACTTTATTTTGGAAACAATCACCATGGGTGTTATTATTATGGAGATGAGAATTTTTGGTGATTATCGTAAAAGAGTAATGTCACTCGAATACTCAATTTTTTTATTCAGATTTGTTATGGAAACAATGTCCTCCAAGAAAACCTCCATGGATTTGAGTTGCAGAAGACACCAAAGGAAAGCTTTTGATGTTGTCCAAATATTTTTTTCAAAAAATATCTATCTATCTATAACAATAAAATACTAGATCTCGACCCGCGCAACCGCACAGATTTTTTTTTTCATTTATTTTTATATAAATATTTTGTTTTCAATTCTAAATTGGTATATATTATAATATATATATGTGTCTATCAATTTTTAAAACATAATAAGTTTACTGTATATTTTTCATTGAATAGATTGTTTCAAACTTTCACATGTATCTGTATCTTCTTCTACATATATATTTTTGGATTATTATTTCATTATTAAAATCGTAACTATATATATATAAAGATTAGTAAAATATTGGTTTATTGTCATATTCAAAGATATTGTAACATTTCACAAATTTAGAAAGTTTTTAAAAAATTAAACTTTTCGCTTCATAGATTTATATTATCGAGTAAATAATTAAACATTTAATTTTGTTTAATTTTTAAAATAAACTACATAGTTTAAAATTTGTTTTCATTGGTTTAAGGTAGTAAAGATTAATCATTGTTAGATAATATGATTTGTGTTATTTAAAAAAAAATCTTTATAATTTTAAAAGTTAACATAGACAAATATTTAAATATTTAGCATATAGAAGTATAATATTATAACATTAAATTATATCTATTTAATTTATACTATCTATAAATACAATGGATTATCTATTGTTTAAATCTAATTATTGATAGTCCAATAAAAATTTCTGGTAGGTCCAAAATTTAAATGATAAGATTAGATATTAAATGTAACGTGACTTTCTAGGAATAAGTACATTTTTAAAAAAATCACACATGAATCAAGGTTGGGACTTATGTTTTAATATATAAGATGAGTATAATGATTGTAACCGAATAAGAGAGAGTGGTTGAAGAGCGGTTGAAGGCGATTGTGAAGGCGATTGTCTCTACCAATTTTCTTCTGCAAGTTTCATCATTTCCCAGATTCCTTCTCTGTTTAATTTTTCTCTTTACTGCATGGTTTCCACCACCTAATCAATTCTCTTCTTTTTCTTAAAAACATCAAAAAAAAATTTGCTTCATATGTGACCATGAGTGCAACACGAAAACAAAATTATGGTTCCATGGATCTATGTTTATCCAAATATCATTTCCGATTGTTATATCGGGTATCTTCCAGCAATTTTTGATGTTTCCTTGTCAATTCTAACATGTATTGTTAGTTTTGTATTAGTTTCCGATGGTTTTCATGAAAGTGTGACAACTATTCGATGTTTGAAACAAATCTTCACGGATTTGTTACGGAAACACCGCCCGCCAAGGAAACCACCATGGATTCAACATGAAGAAGAAGATTTAGAGACAAGGGGAAGGAGTATGATATCGGCCAACCAAATTTTTTTCAAAACTGATATTTTGTTACAATATATTTGGTATCAAAATATTTGTTTGAAATCATGGAATGCATCATCCAAGAAGCACGTAGTTTCTTTGTTATATGGCGATATGCTTACAATCGTTGAAAATTGGTCATTCCAATTATTATTTCTTACGGTTGAATCAATACACTGGATTCTGAACCGAAGAATATTAATAGATCTGAATTGGAATGAGACCAATGTAATTCAACAAAGAGAACTGATAGTCCAAATGCGACAACGATTTCAAGTTCGCAAGAATCTCTCTCTCATCGTTTTAGTTATTTTATTTGGTATTTTTCATTATTGTATATGTATTTATGTAATTTGTTTATAATTTAATTAATAAATAAATTTTAGTTGGTAAAAAGAAACAATAAATTACGGATATTCTCCCTTCTCCTGCTGCCACGTCACCCTGGAGAGAAAGGCGTTTTGCGCCACGTGTCGCCTTATAAAATCTTCACAAAAGAGTTATTCTTGGGTTCACCCGGTTCACCATCCAATAGAATTTCATTATTTCAAATTCGATATCTTTAATAAAGGAAATAAAATATTGTCAAGTTATATTATGTTTTTAAAATAAAAAAAAGTAAAAAAAATATTAGTTACAGAAAAAAAGAATTAAAAAAAACTATTTTTAACATCGTCAGCAAAACAGTAAACCCTAAATCCAAATCCCTAAACCCTAAACTCTTGGGTAAACCCTAAATCCTTGGGTAAATCGTAAACCCTTGGATAAATCCTAAACTCTAAATAAAAAAACACTAACACCCTAAACCCTAAACCCTAAATCCTATACAATAAACCCTAAACCCTTGAGTGTTTTAATGTTTAGTGATTTTGATTTAGAGTTTAGGATTTATCCTAGAGTTTAGGGTTTACCCAAGGGTTTAGGGTTTATGATTTAGGGTTTAAGGATTACGATTTAGGGTTTAATGTTTTGCTGACGAAGTTAAAAATATTTTTTTTCGTAATTACTACTATTTTTTATTTATTTCTTTTTATTTTATAATTTTAAAAACATAATATAATTTAAAAATATTTTATTTTCTTTCTTTAAAAGATATTAAATATAAAATAACACAATCCTATAATTCACCCCAAGAGGGTGAACCCAAAATAAGTCCTCACAAAACCAATCTTTTCGTCTAGAAAAACCTTCTCAGCTCCACGGAAACTTTAAGAGTTTATTGTTAAGGCCCATGCGGTGGCCCAGATACCCTTCTCTTTTCCAACGTCGACGGCCCAACTCCTCTACCCCACCATAAGCCCTAACGACAGCCGTTAAGAAGCTTCGGCCTAACGTCACTCCTCCTAAAATTGGATTCTTAAAACTTTCTTAATTTCAGTAACATTGGCAACGAACCCTTCAGTTCACCTCCCTACAAATATATAACATACACACGTCCTGGCCTATTCCATAGGACCACAAATCACACTACATCAATTGCTGACAATCTGCAAAATCTACTGCAAACATCCCCGAAGCTGTTAAGCTGTTTTCTTTAAAGATGTTATTCCAAGCTAAACTGGTCTTCAGACTCATGCCATCGAACAGAGTTGAGATTCCAGCAACAAGATAGGTAGATAAACCTAAGTTCTAACGCAGTATGTTTTGATTTAACTTTCTTCAGATTTTGGGATGCAACCAAGCAGAAGCCATGAAACCTAGCAACAGAAGAACGTCATTAGCTTTTTTCTTCTTCTAATTTTAATTTAACGTTTTTCTTCAAATTGTGATTCTGTAGACTAGAGCTCCGGATTGGGTGAATGTATCAGCAAGGAAATTTTATGAGAGGAACTGGCCCTTTTATCTAAAAACTGAGAGTGAGAAGCCATATGTCCATTTTGGTTTGTTAAATCTTTTCTTTTCATTTCCATTCTCAAGCCATAACTCCTGAATGTATATTCGATGAGAAAACTTAGCAAGTCAATATACACGCCAGAGAAGATGGTAAGTAACTAAACTGAATGTGATCTTCATATTTTTACTTTCTTGACTTCCATTTGGGCAGACTCTAACTTCTTTTACTCTTTTTTTTATTCCCAGGCTAGAACAGGGCGAGTGGATCCACATGGAAATCAAATTCCAAAATCAGACGCCAAGAATTCAGGTGAACATGGATGAGCAGAGGTGTGAGAGACGTGACCAGTAGCTTCTCGAACAAAAGCCAAAGAGATCAGAGAAGGACGCATAGTTCAACGTGAAAAGAAAACAGCGAGGAGGATATTACAAGAAACTATAAAGTACAGAAGATTCAGTGGTTCATGCTCGCACCGTAACAAAAACGGCTCATCAGCTGATAAAATGAAAATAAAACTAAGAGAAGTGAAGCTGAAGGCTGACCAACCGAATAAATCCCCATGCTTAAGAAGGGAGCAAAACAGGTTAGGCACAAAAGAAAACAGCAAGGTTAGAGTCTTTTCACCTAGAGCATCTGCAAAATGCAGAGTTACAGCTATTGAAGACTTGAAGAAGACTAAACTGAGAGAACGAGTTTAATTGTGTTGGAAGCAGTATATGGAGGAATGGAGAACGAAAGCTTTGCAGTAGGGAAATGCTCGAGCCAACCTCAAAAGTATTTTAGATATTCAGTGGTATAATTCACGGATCTCAATCGATGAATATCCTAAATTCCTAACATGACCATCAATGTGTTTCAGCAGGTGCATAATGATTTAAATCTACATTACTTTTGGTGTAGAATATTAATGTTAATCTTTCTGATTTCTTAATAGTTATATATCCCTGTATGTGTATGTGTGTCTGCAAACTTAATTCTATAAAGTTATTTTATTATGAATTACAGTTAAGTTCTATAGTACAGTTTATACGAAGAGTTATATTTTTCAACAAAATAATTTGTAAACAAATACAATCAACCTTCCACTGTGATATGATTGGCTATATAAGGTTAAATAAAACCTTACGGCGGAAGAAAAAAAGGTTATGGTAGATTCTTAAGTGATAGTATGTTTTTTGGTTCATATTAAACAATTAAAACTCGGGTTGCTTAAAAGAGAACTAAGGTTTTCTCGCCTTACACAACTGTATGTTTCTGATATGCAAAGTGATTTCATGCTACTGTATGTTTCTGATTTTCATCTCATCATTTTTCCATGTGCTATATACTGCAAATTTCATTCTTCATTCTCCTTATAACAAGAGATTTACGCATGGTACAAAGTTAGGTTTGGATTTCTTACAGTTAAGATTCCAGACCGATACTTGTTGCTTGAAAACTTTGTGTTTGTTATGAAATAAATTATAATTTATAGTATCGAGAAATCACAATACTAAAAGCAGCATATGCGAAAATCTGTGCTGCCACGTCACTTAAAATAATCCTCCAACCAGAACCTTTTTTTTTTGCCACGTCAGATCCGTTGTGTTATGTTACGTTTGGGCCTCTGTTCCTTGATTTTATTTGTATGGGCTACGTCTGTTTTAGGCCAGGGCTTTGGTCTGTTTTATCTGTCGACAACCCTAACAAAAAAAAAATTACAGATCACGGAGATCGCGATGCAGACGGAGGTCTCGAGGAACTACGCCTCTGCCTCTTCCTCTTCTCCGATTCAAAGCGTAAAGAGCTCTGATCGATCAACTTCTCCACAAAAGAAACTCCACTTTATTTCTTCAATTAATTTTGTCTTAATGTTTTCGTTTCATCTCCTCATGTTCTTTCTTCTTTATATACCGATTATCTTTTCTCCGATTCTCTTTTCTCTTTACAAACACAAACCCTACCAGCTTCTCAGATCTCAACCATGGCGACGAAACCGAATGGGAAGTCTCCCGTCTCATCCGCCTCTGATGAAAAAGTCATGTTCTTCCAAGATGTCTCGCTGGGTTCACACGAAACTCAGCTGCGGTTTCGTCTGATCCACTTCTGGGAAGCTTGGAATCCGATTAAGAAGACGCTTATCGGCCTTGAGATGCTCCTCATCGACGAACAGGTTACGTCATTTTCTGATTTTAAAACCGTAATTGTAGGATAAATTACGGTTTATAATTATCGCTTTGTTATAAAACGAAAATCTCGGGATGAATTTGTAGGCTAAGATGTTTTACTATAAACCCCATTAAAAAATCATCACGTAATTTTCAAATTGTTTTATAATTTTGCCTTTGTTATTACATGAAATTTTAGGACTCCTAAGTAAATTGTGATTTTGTTCTGTTATTTATTTCGTTTTTGTCTAATGTTTTTCTTCACAGGGAACGGTGATTCAAGGATTCATTTCGCCATCGCGTATTGAAAAGTATTTGGGTAAAATGGAGCGAGGAAAAGTTTACAAGCTCGACAACTTCTATGGATCGAGTAACAAGTCGGTTTATCGGGTTTCTGATCATGCCGTTACCGTGTCGTTTTCGTGGAACTCTGAACTGTCGGATCTTCAGAACATCACCACCCCTTTTGATGAAGACAGATTCCGGTTTCATACGTACGAGGTTTTTGAAGCAAACTGTGACCTCAAAGGAGACCTCTACGGTAAACTCATTAATCTATCATAGAATCTTTGATTGGATGTATTTAAAAGTTATACTGTGATATTGGTTTCTCTAGATCATTGTCTCAAATAATATTTGAAAGTCGAACATGTAGATGAAATTTATTCGGTTATTAGGTTTGTAGCGTTAGGTAGCACAACTTATTAACCCTCACTCTTGGATTTTGGTGCTCATCATAGCATATGTTAGTATAAATGAATGCGTTGATTATATACAGATAAGTTGTGTTTGATTTCCATGTTTTGATTAAATATTTAGCTTTTTATTTTGGAGTCATCTAACTTATAAATTTTCTGAACAATGTAACAGATGTTGTTGGCCACATGAAGTTGGTAAATGGTCATACTCTCACTGAGAGTCCCGTCCTTGACGAAGTGCAAATAGCAGCTGCGAGGCATCTTCTGGTTCATGTGCAATTACATGGGTATGTGTTATTTTTTTTTTATATAAAACACCATTTCACTGTACTTCTCTTAACATTCAGTGTGTTTCTTTTTTGTTTGCAGTGGACCTGTGATTAAGCTTTACCTTTGGGACCAGGTCGCAACGGAGTTCTGCAGAAAATTCAAGTCTTGTGAAACCACTCCCACCGTGTTGCTGGTCACGACCGTTAACACAAAGCGTCTAGGAGGTTTTTATTTCCCTCTTTATATTGCTTATTGACATTTATACATGCACAGTTTGAGTTTTTAAAATGGGAGTTCCATAATAACACAGGAACTCTAGCCCTCACCTCAATGTCCTCCTCACGGGGTTTTATGGACTATGATTTCCAGCCTACTATAGATTACTTCGGCTGGTAAGTATTCATGTGATATGCATTTGCAATTTGCCTAAATGACGTTACCCCGTTACCTCATTGCAGTGAGTGACTAAATTAATGATTTCTACTCTGTCTCAGGTTGAGCTCAAATCCAGCTATTGCTGAGCAGGTTGATGCAGAGGGGGTAACTAAACGTGAGACAATGACTATAGGGGAGTTATTCTCCTACATTAAGCAGGAGTCTTCAAAGGTAAAACTCAATATAAATATCTCTAATCACTTAGGAAAGCTTATATGGTTATACACTCTCGCAGGAAGCATTTTTTGAGTGCACGGCTACGATCGATGACGTCGTGCGTGACTATGCTTGGTACTATATTTCGTGCAGTGGGTGCCATAGTAAGGTTACCAAAGGCCCAACCTCATTGATTTGTACAAACAACAAGTGTGGGAAGGTTAACGTAGATGGTGTTGCGCAGTAAGAACTCTGAACAGAATTTTCAATTACGTTTTATTCGTATTAGTTTCTGATTTGTTAATAACAGGTACATGGCAAGGCTATCTGTTTATGACAACAGTGAACAGGCCGTTTTTGTACTACTTGGTGATGCTGGGCATGCGCTTACTGGAAAGCATGCGTCGGAATTAGTTAGCAACTACTTTGAGGTAACTAATAATCAGTCTATAAACTTACATGAATTGAACTCACACTTTTATGATGAATGTCAGGCTAATGCTAACGAAGGTGTTGACCAAGAGGTGCCTGTCCCGGAAGCTCTAATCAACACCATCGGACAAAGTCACAAGTTTTGTGTGAAGGTGACAAAGCACAACCTATCAGGCAAGACCCGAGCTTTGACTGTGACCAAGATCCTCCCTCTAGACACTCCAACCGAAACAGTAACCTCAGCAGGAACCAACATTAGTGCAACGTCGAATGAAACATCTCAGACTGGAAATGATGTGTGTGAATCTTCCAAAAGCCGTGTAGGTGCTGCAGATGCGGGGAGTAAGAGGTCGTGTGACAATGCTAAGGTGGAGAAAGCTAAATGCCCAAAGTCTGGGAAGTAGAGGTTGCAAGCTCCAGCGCACTCAGAGTCTTTGTTTTTAGTTTACTTATTGACTCATGCTTTTCTTTTAAGTTTGAATTTTACAGAGCTTTTCACTTTGCAAACATTTTCTCATTTGCATGAATATTAGCTAATAATCATGCTCATGTTGCTCTATCTGGTTATGAATTAAGGCGAGTGATTTTCTTTCTAAGCTTTTTATTACATGTTACCAGGTATTAGCTTACTTTTCAAAAGATATAGTCAAAGTAATTGTTACGTACGAAACATGTTTAGGGTAGTCAAGATTCGAATTCTACATTGTCAGAATTAGTTTTATAAAGTTACATTATATTTCTAACAACTTTCAAACGTGATTGACCCCATAATTAGCAACAAGTAAGTTACAAGGTAATCATATATTATCCTTTCCAAAAACGTAAGAGGATCTAGCAATTAATAATCAAATCAATCCATGATTTCCAATCTCCTTCCTTAATGTTCATACGTTTGACTCAGGAAAAAAAACTTCATAGTTCCCATTGTGAAAACTCCAAAAGCCTACGTAAGTGTGCAAAATTCGTTTACTAATTCATCAAAATTCAAACCTACATCCACATCTCTAACTTGCAATCGGATTGTTTCTAAAGGGATCAAGACTTCAAAAGAATGGATATCCCACCTCCTACACCCCCTCTGGAGACTACAGATACGCACAATTCTTACTTCTTTAGCTCCACGACATGATGTTTACATAATGTTAAACTCAGTAAATTATATAAAAGGTATCAGCTTCTCAAGAATTTCTTCACAATCTAAATAATAATATACCAAATTTTAATAATTTTACTGATAATAGTTAATACATTTATTAACAATTGAAAAACCATTGGAATAAATAATTTTTATTTACATTAAGTATTTAAAAATTAACTAAATATTAGTTTCTAATATATGATAAACCTTTTTATTAACTGTATTTTCGTATTTTTAGTATTAACTATATATAAGAAAAGATGTAGTTCTCATATATTACTTTCTCTATTCAATAAGAGTTGGTGTTAATAAGGAAAAACTTTTTCCATAAGAACCTGGTAAGAAAAGGGAAAATATTTATCTATATAGTCATTGATAGTAAACTTATATTAAATTCAACCTGTATAAAATCACTGGCAAAAAAAAAAGGAATATATAGATGCAAACCATAATTAGGAATATTTTAACTTTTCCCTGTTGTTAACATATACTTTTAGGCCATAAGGAACCGAATCAGTTCTCTCCGATACAAACATGATCATAAGCTAGCTGGTCTCTTGGATTCAACACTACTTACTACGCCAGAATTCGTTTTGGGAAGTAAGGGAGGATGGGAAAGGTTCTTGGATATGGAGGAAGCTACTCAAGTTGAGAGAAATGGCCTATAAATTCATTCGGTTTGAGATTAATGATGGTCACACCGCTTTCTTTTGGCATGATGACTGGCTGCAGATGGGGAGACTAACGGATATCACCGGTGACGTGGGAACGTACTACCTTGGAGTCCCGAGAAACGCTCGAGTTAGTGAAGCGGTTCTGGGCCAGCATTGGAACATCAGAGGTCTCAGGAGCAGACGTTACCATGCTCTTCATCACCGTATCCAAAATGAAAGGGTACCACTCGACGAACATGGTAAGGACGTGGTGCTTTGGAAGCATGATGACAAAACATATAAACCACACTTCTCTTCTAGAAGAACTTGGGAACAACTAAGGTTGAAGAAGAATAAGGTGGTCTGGTGCAAGAGTGTCTGGTTTTCACAGGGTGTTCCTAGATACTCTTTTATTGTATGGCTGGCAATACAGGATCGACTGTCGACAGGAGTGCGT
This sequence comes from Brassica oleracea var. oleracea, assembly GCF_000695525.1. NCBI lineage: Eukaryota > Viridiplantae > Streptophyta > Magnoliopsida > Brassicales > Brassicaceae > Brassica > Brassica oleracea. The sequence goes on along the minus strand of NC_027754.1, from coordinate 1,521,031 downwards.
ATGAGGACATGGGGCATCCATCAAGGCTGTTTGATGTGTGGAGAAAGGGAGGAGTCGAGGGACCATATCTTTTTTGGCAGTCCATTTACATTCACTGTCTGGAATAGACTTGCAGGCAGGCTATGTGGGCGATGGATAAATCCGGACTGGACTCTTACACTGCAATTTGTCACCAGAAACACTCTTAGTAGTTTGGACAAGGTATTACTCCAAATGTTGTTTCAGACATGCATTTATTACATGTGGAAGGAGAGGAACGATCGTAGACATCAGAACGGTAATCACAGTAAAGAGCAAGTTATCCGAACCATCGACAAGGCCATAAGGAACCGAATCAGTTCTCTCCGATACAAATATGATCATAAGCTAGCCGGGTTGATGCAGCGCTGGTTTGAGGTTTCTGATTATGCATAGGTGTTTTCGAGTTCTCACTTTGTAGAGCCCATGGCTCAGAGTTTTTCTAACCTATTGTAAATGGTATTTCTTTACTTGATCAATAAATTTCACATTTCATCAAAAAAAAAAAAAAAAAACATATACTTTTAAAACGAAACTTTAACCTAATATCATCTATTCAACATTTTTATGTTATTATCAATTTTTCTGACTTATTATTTAATTATAAAGATTTATAAAAACACACAAAAAAAACTTTCTCCAAACTTTTTAGGTATGTGTTGGTTTTTCAGGAAAAAAACCTTCGCTTTATCATAATCATTATTAAACTTAGTGTATTAACTTCGGCAAAATTATTCTTATTTCCTAACTAATTATTCTACACATATAATAATGTCTAGATTAGTGCTACAATACCAAGCATGGTATTTGAAGTTAAAAATACTTTTTTTTTCAAACCAAACCCGGTTAAAAAAAACGTTAATGGCAAATTCATATAGCTTTAAAACAGAACACATACAAAATAATAAAATTTCAATATTTATATTCTTTTATATCGCAAATTGTTTTTATATTAATATGGAGACAACAGGTATTAAAGTTTTATATTCTTTTATAACGCGAATTGTTTTTATTAAATAATAAACATTTCCATCTTTATTTCAAAAAGTAGGCTAATAACTCTGTCCTCTCGCAAAAGCTTCACGTGTCTTTATTTCAACAGGTATTTATAATCTTGTATTTATAATCTTGGTTTTTTAAAGCATATATTTGTTCTAACTATATAAAAAACTAATATATAAGTTGAGAAATTTACAGATATTAGTCATAGTATATTTTAATATTTTAAGCTAAATATACTAATATAAAGTTTATACCTAAAAAAACTTGAACATCAATACAATTAGAAATTTTGAAGGTATTTCAACTGTAATATAATATGGCTTCTCCTTATTTGTATGAACGATAAGTGTTCTCCCATAACTTTTTTAAAAATAGTATATAAATATATTATAAACACCTTCCTAATTTTTTTCCATCCAGGAACTTCTACAGGGATCACACATAAAAGAAAAAGAGGACGCCCACCCGGATCACGCAACAAACCCAAAGGTGTGTCACTACTCTGAAGATATATTAATTTATACTCTACGAGAATACCATTTTAAATCATGAATTTATTTTGTAGTCAATCAGATATGCAATCCACCGACGTTCAAACCAAAATACTATGATTGTAAGTTTAAATAAATAATTATAATATATTTTTCAACAGTATCTATTGATAAACTAATTTATTTATCTAATTTAATCGTACAGGTGGCTGTGATAAATGTGACACCTATGGTATAAAATCAATCCAGTCTAAAAACATTATTATCCCACAATGTCTAATGCTTATATTGTCTTAAATGGATCGTTTTTAATTTATCCAGTGAGACATAAAAACGCACGAGGGATGAGAAAAGCCATCTTGCTATCCAAAGTACCGTCATCCCTGCCACAAGGTAACAATCCCTGTCAACTTTAAACAATTAAGAAACTATAACAAAACTTATACGTCTCATCTGCATATGTTATACGCATAGGTCTACATGCTCCACAAGTATCTCATGGCTTACACCCAACAATAACTGCAAAGAAAGGTGCATATTTTCAACTCATATATTAAATCAATGTCAAAATTTGAGCACAATAAATTAAAAGCTAATATCGATAAATGTTAGGTGCATAAAATATTATATCTCTTTATAATATATTAAACGCTTTTAACTATAAAAATACTAACCACAATGTCTTAACAATTTAAAACACCTTTAACCACAGATAAAGGCTCCACATCTAAAGCCGAAGATAACCCCATCGTAGAATGCACAAAATGTGGTGCATTAATGTGGACTTCAGAGAGTAC
>NC_027754.1:1515159-1517551 GCF_000695525.1 Brassica oleracea var. oleracea | reverse complement strand
AGAATTGGGGAACAGTTTGTGGAACCAAGAAATGGATTACAATGTTGCCGAAGAAACCCTCAGACATGACAGTTAGTACAACTTGCTTAACGCCGAGCAGCGTGCGATTTACGAATCAGTCTTAGACTCTGTTGACAAAAAAGATGGAAAACTATTCTTTGTACATGGCGCAGGGGGCACAGGAAAAACATTCCTCTATCAAACCATCATATCCAGACTTTGCTCGAAAAAACAAATCGTTCTCCCGGTAGCTTCTTCAGGAATAGCCGCATTGCTACTACCAAACGGAAGAACAGCTCATTCACGCTTTAATATTCCTTTGAAGCTCGACGAAGATAAGCTCTGCAACATCAAACCAGGTACGATGCTCGCTGAACTCATTGAGAAAACGGACCTCATAATCTGGGATGAGGCACCTATGACGCACAAACATGCCTTCGAAGCACTTGACAAAACTTTGAAGGACATAATGTCTATGAAAAACCCACACGCAAAGGATCAAACTTTCGGCGGAAAAACGGTTTTGTTAGGTGGTGATTTTAGACAAATCCTACCGGTAGTTCCACAAGGGAGTCGAGCTGATACCGTCTTAGCTTCGATATGTCATTCATATCTATGGAATTTTTGCCACAAGTTCCCTTTGAAGACAAATATGCGAGTCAACCAGGACGAAAAAGAGTTCTCTGATTGGCTTCTCAAAGTCGGTGAAGGTCGTCCAGAATCAGAAAAGGTAGACGCAGACGATGGCTACCATGACCAAATGTTAAATATCGATCCAACATTGCTCAAAGAGACTAAAGAAGAGTCACTAAAGCAAGTTGTCGATGCAGCGTATGGTGATACCAACCAAATAGAGGCCTCCCAAAGTTCCTACACCGATAAAGCTATCCTAACGCCCCGAAATGATACAGTCGATGAAATCAATGCGTATACAATCTCCAAAACCACCGGAGAGTCAAAAGACTACTACAGTTACGATAGCTTTGAGGTTTCAGAAACTCAATCTAACCAAAATGAAACACTATACGCTGTTGAGTATCTCAACTCGATGGAGTTTCCAGGATTGCCTTCCCATAAACTCACTCTCAAAGTTGGGGCCCCGATTATGCTTCTGCGAAACATAAAACCAAACAAAAGGATTATGTAATGGTACCCATATGATCCTAACCCACATAGGCGAAAGAGTGCTTAAGGCAGATATAATTACTGGTTCCCACATTGGAAATGAAGTTTTGATCCCACGAGTAGTCCTTTTGCATGGGGATACACAGCTACCGTTCACTTTACGTCGACGCCAGTTTCCTATCAGATTGTGTTATGCGATGACAATCAACAAAAGCCAGGGCCAAAGCTTAAAAGAGGTTATCCTATACCTTCCTAGACCGGTCTTCTCACATGGTCAACTCTACGTGGCCCTCTCACGTGTAACAAGCAAAGCAGGACTAAAAATCATCAAAGGCAAAGACTCACACAAACAAAAAGTGAAGAACATAGGCTACAAAGAAATCTTCAACCGCCTTCATCCACGTGAGAGTAAGTAAAATTCAAAACTCAGAATCTCATGGAAGATTTCTAAGTGGTTATCTATCTAATAATTCATATCTATCTACTATGCAGCACTCGAGGTACCACCAGAAATGAATCAGAACTAAAACTCCTTCCGTGATGAAGGTTACCTCACTACTTACAAGTACGTCTCCCTACTCTACTATCTAATTAATTGATAACTAATACCAATCTATGTTCACTGATATATTTAAAAATAAATTTCAGGCTCCCCAACACGGAAACTCCTTCCCTTCCATCAAACTTCATCCCTTCCATGAACCTCTTCGTCAAAATTCTACCATCTTATTTATGTTTTTTTCTTCTATGTTTTAAGACTTTAACATTTCCTCTTAATAATGATAAGGACAACTTACCTTCTACACATAATTTATAACATACATAAATTTTAAAAAGATTAAAGTTATTTTTTTAAGATTTTCAAAACATTATATTATTCAAACATTCTAATGTGTGAATTGATTATTTTCTACAATTTAACATAGACTGTTTCATCAACATTGATATGTCACTAATAATTTTCATACAAAATAACCCGGGCGTAGCCCGGGATCGCCTCTAGTTTAAATAAGAGTAGAATTTAATACCCGTATGAAGCAAATAACACTAATATAAGGGAGATAGTTTATTATAAGGAGGAAGAAGAAGATGTAATTATTCTTTGATTATAAACTCTTGTTCTTGTTTTTTGGTGTACAAAAGAGTGAGATGAGTGATGGTATTTATAGTGAACAACAATACATAAAATAACAAAGATGGTGCTTAATTTGGTAAATGAGTGGGTGATCATAGTGCTTGATGAGTAGATGATCATAGTGCTTGAGTT
>NC_027754.1:1511916-1513033 GCF_000695525.1 Brassica oleracea var. oleracea | reverse complement strand
GGTCTGATCTGAATGAGTGCTTCTGCATGCAAAATGGCATGTCCCCATACAGAGGTTGGAAGTTTTGATCTCATGATCAATGGTCTTGCAATCAATTGCAGACGCTTAATTAAAGATTCAGCCAAACCATTTTGCGTATGAACATGAGCAACCGAATGTTCAACTTCAATTCCCATTACCATACAATAGTCATTGAATGCTTGGGATGTGAATTCACCAGCGTTGTCTAGTCTAACTCTTTTAATAGTATAATCAGGAAACTGTGCTCGCAGTTTGATTATCTGAGTTAGAAATCTCGCAAATGCCATGTTTCGAGATGATAATAGACAAACGTGTGACCATCTACTGGATGCGTCAATTAATACCATAAAATAGTGGAATGGTCCACATGGTGGATGTATCGGTCCACATATATCACCTTGAATTCTTTCAAGGAACTTTGGTGATTCTTTATCGATTTTGGTTGGCGATGGCCTACTTGATCTAAAACCATTTAACCATTTAACCATATTCTATAAGTAATCAATAGTAATTGTTTTGAAAATTATAATCGGTTATTTGAAGTAGATGGTCTACTTGATCTAAAATATTAAAACATACAAAAATAGTAATATTAATCCTTTAATAGTATCAACAGTAGTGTGATGCGGTTTGTTAACATTCAGACTTTTACTTATTATTTTATAATACAGTAAATCAATTATTATTTTATTATTTTGATTATTTAAATTAAATTTAAGAAAAAATGTCAACGTGAAATGAAATATCTATAATAATAAAGTTGCATTTTCTTTCTCTACACGCCGCCATGTCAGTAGGGAAGGGTGGATGTTTTTGGACACGTGGCGGCTTCTGAATCTGCAACTTATTTCTTCGGTGATGAAAGCTAGATGGGGCGTCTACTTACAAAATCGTGAAAGTTGCAAGAATGGAACCTATGCTTATACTTACGGCCATACTTTTCATTTTCGCTGCATTGATCAATGGAACCTATGCTTATACTTAGGGAAGGGTGGATGTTTTTGGACACGTGGCGACTTCTGAATCTGCAACTTATTTCTTCGGTGATGAAAGCTAGATGGGGCGTCTACTTACAAAATCGTGAAAGTTGCAACAA
>NC_027754.1:1496545-1509573 GCF_000695525.1 Brassica oleracea var. oleracea | reverse complement strand
TAGGGAAGGGTGGATGTTTTTGGACACGTGGCGACTTCTGAATCTGCAACTTATTTCTTCGGTGATGAAAGCTAGATGGGGCGTCTACTTACAAAATCGTGAAAGTTGCAAGAATGGAACCTAAAAGTTGCATTTTCTTTCTCTACACGCCGCCATGTCAGTAGGGAAGGGTGGATGTTTTTGGACACGTGGCGACTTCTGAATCTGCAACTTATTTCTTCGGTGATGAAAGCTAGATGGGGCGTCTACTTACAAAATCGTGAAAGTTGCAACAATGGAACCTATGCTTATACTTACGGCCATACTTTTCATTTTCGCTGCATTGATCAATAGCTTCGTACATGCATAAACTGTCCCAGGGAAAGTCATATATGATTCATCATTATTACAATTTATAAGGGGGTTTCTTATATTCCAATTTTCAGTTTCATTTACAAACTGTTTTCGATTTTCGTTATTATTTTCAAACAAAAGATATAAACGTTTTTCCTCATTTACTAATATGTTCCATTGCCAGAGTTAGTTTCATACCAAAAATCAAATAAGAAGAATATATGAACAAAACTACATTACACACATTTAAATTCAGATTACTCTCAAAAATAAAATTTCAATGCCGTTTCTTTTATATATTGTCCACATGATATTTAATAGTATATGTATGTTCTCTAGATAAAACATCAACTTTACTTTATGTTTAAATTCCAACTAAATTAACTTTGTTACGACTATCATATTTTTATACTACTTTTGTTGAATCCATTAGTCACAACCATTTATGTTATTCCATTTTGAACTAAGTAACTTCAAAAAAAACTAATACACTATGGGCACTAGCCACTACCAAATGGGTCAGAAAAATATCATTCTCTTTCGACATATTTTCATTTTCATATTTTAGAACATATTTTGTTTACTAAGACCACAATTCATTTAAGAAAAAACATACGAACCATACCACTAGTATCTTGATACAATATATTTGGTATCAAAATATATCACTGGAATCATGGTTTCCTTCATGGAGAAGATGGCAACACGAAGCAGAAGATTTAGTTTTTTTGTTGTATGGCGATATTCATATAGTCGTTGAAACTTGGTCTTTTTAATATTTATTTTTTTATGGTTGAAAACGCCAGAGAGTGAGAGTCACTTCCATAGACGACAGAGAACCCGCAACCCTTAAGAAATAAACCTTGTGAGCCCAGCCATTCCGCAGCCACACGACCAACAGAACCACCGGGAGAGCTCCGATAGACAGCTCCACCACCTCCGACGCACGCAGACGCAGCCGTGGGTTGAGACAAGACACCAAGCCTCACAACACGGAAGGCCCGACGCTCCACTCCGAATCGAACCTATTAATATATGAGCGTTGATTCAGTTTGGTTTAATGTTGGTTCAATATAGATTGTATTCGGTACATGTATAAACCGGGTTTCAATACTATATAATGTAAACGTTGAATCATTAATGAAAATAACAGAAAGATATTTCCATTTTGAGCTTCTTCTCTGATGAGCTTGAGCTCAACTAACATGGTATCAGAGCAGTGAGGCTCAAACCTCACTCGATTCTGCTCACGTTTCTTTTTCTCGCTCACCAATGGTGATCGCAAGGAGAGTTGGCCGTCGTTCTGGTTGAGCAACGGCATCGGCGCGGAGATCTGCAGATCCCGAGGTTTCGCCGCCAAATACCCCGATCGCTCCATCCGAATCGTACGATAGCATCCATTCTCCCTTTCACCTAACCAACGGCGACAATCCAGGTCTTTCGATCATCTCTGAGGTGCTTGATGGTACGAATTACGATAATTGGTGTATAGCTATGAACATTGCGTTAGATGCGAAGAACAAATCAGCGTTTATCGATGGATCATTAGCTAGGCCAAGTGATTCTCATTCTAGCTTCAGGATCTGGTCTCGTTGCAACTCTATGGTGAAATCTTGGATACTAAATACTGTTTCGAAACAGATTTACAAAAGTATTCTCAGATTCAATGATGCTTCAGATATTTGGAAGGATCTCGCCACCAGATTCCACATCACAAATCTTCCGCGTTCATATCAGCTATCTCAACAAATTTGGTCATTGCAGTAGGGCTCTATGGATCTATCTACCTACTACACAACTCTGAAGACCTTATGGGATGAGCTGGATAGTGCTGATTGCGTTGATTCTTGTCACAACTGTGACTGTTGCAAAGCTATGAACAAAAAGGCTGAACAATCTAAAATTGTTAAGTTCTTAGCAGGCTTGAACGAGTCTTATGCCATCATCAGGAGTCAGATTATCATGAAGAAAAATGTACCTGATTTGTCTGAGATATATAATCTTCTGGATCAGGATTTCAACCAGAGGAATCTCAGTTCTCTTCAGAATGCTTCTGCATTCCAGGTATCATCTACTTCACAAGTTCCTGCTGTGGTTTATGCGACTCAGTCAAACTATCATCATCAGAAACAACAAAAGCCGATATGTACTCATTGTGGTTACACTGGACATACCACTGATACTTGCTATAAGATACACGGCTATCCGATTGATTTCAAGCATAAACATAAGAATAAGTCAGAGAAGATTACTACTTCAGCAAAGCCTACAAGCTACACGAAGCCAGTGGTCGCTCAACTTGCTCTCGAGGACTCCGAGATCAATGGAAACAACATCTCTCATATGGTCAACAGTTTGACAAAGGATCAAATTCAGGGGGTTATTGCGTATTTCAACTCCAAGCTGCAACCTTCCAACATTCAGTCTACTGCTTCCTCATCTGGTGCCACCATTACTGCTTTGCCTGGTATGGCCTATTCCTCATCTACTCTTAGATTTGTAGCCATATTGCAGGCAACCAGTAGTGTTTTGGGTTCTTCTTCATGGATTGTAGACAGTGGTGCTACGCATCATGTTACCTGTGACAAGAGTCGTTTTGAAACTTTATATGTGACTCAAAATGTCTCTGTAACTCTTCCTACTGGAATGGGTGTTAATATTGAGGGAGTTGGCAGTGTTAGACTCAGTCGTCATCTCGTTCTTAATAACGTGCTCTACATACCTGAGTTTCGTCTCAGTTTGATCAGTGTGAGTCAGGTCACAAAGGACTTGGGTTATCGCATTATGTTTGATGGATCTTCTTGCATGATACAGGATCCTACCAGGGGGCTGATGATTGGTCAGGGTGAAGAGATTGCAAACCTCTATGTGCTGGATACTACATCACTTCCTGATTCATCAAACACAGAAGATACTACGGATTTAATTTTCTGCTCCAATGTTGTTGCTGATACTGCTTTATGGCACAATAGACTAGGACATCCTGCCTTGTCTAAAACTGATTCTCTGAATGATGTACTTGGATTAAAAGAGAGAAATAAAATACATCATTGTTCAGTTTGCCATCTAGCAAAGCAGAAACATCTTCGGTATATCTCTCATAACAATATATGTGATCATCCGTTTGAAATGTTACACATAGATGTGTGGGGACCTTTCTCTGTACCGACTCCTGAAGGCTACAAATATTTCCTCACCATCGTTGACGATCACACCAGAGTTACATGGTTGTATTTACTCAGAAGCAAGGATGAGGTTATCACGATTTTTCCAGAGTTCTTACAAATGGTTGAAACTCAATATAAAGCTGTAGTGAAAGGAGTTCGTTCAGATAATGCTCCAGAGCTTCGTTTCACGGCTTTATTCAAGAAGAAGGGTATTGTCGCTTATCACTCTTGTCCAGAAACACCAGAGCAGAACTCAGTTGTGGAGAGGAAACATCAACACATACTGAACGTAGCTCGGTCATTGATGTTTCAGTCACAAGTTCCTTTGGATCATTGGGGAGATTGTGTTTTGACTGCGGTCTTTCTACTTCTCGTCTCAAGAACAAAACACCTTTCAAGTTATTGACGCCAAAGAAAGTCGTGTACTCTGATCTCAGGGTGTTTGGTTGTTTAGCATATATGTCTACTTCATCTAAAGGACGACATAAGTTTCAGCCACGCTCAAGACCCTGTGTTTTTCTTGGTTATCCCTCTGGTTACAAGGGCTATAAGTTACTTGATCTTGAGAGTAACAAAGTTCATATATCCAGGAATGTAACTTTTCATGAAGATATATTTCCCTATGCTGAGGAGAAGCCGGTTTACTCAGAGGATTTCTTAAATACTGATTGGATGAATATGGTTCCTGAGAAGTCTCATCCAACAGCATCGTCTGGTTTACCTAAAGAGGTGTTACAAGCAACATGGGATTCTATTCTTCCTTCACGTGACAAATCAAAGCGAGTCAGCAAACCACCTGAACATCTTAGTGAGTATTATTGTCATCTTACTGCTACTGATGTTCCTTATCCTCTTGCTTCTTATATCTCATTTGCCAAGCTCTCTGAAGGGTATGAAAACTATATTTGTGCTTTATCTAAACACATTGAGCCTGCTTCATTCACGCAAGCTAAGAGGTTTGATGAATGGATCAAGGCGATGAATGAAGAGCTAATAGCACTCGAAAGCACAGACACTTGGAAGATTGTTTCTTTACCGCCTGGAAAACATGCTATTGGCTGCAAGTGGGTATATAAGGTGAAGCTGAATGCTGATGGTACTTTGCAACGCTATAAAGCGAGATTAGTCGCCAAAGGGTATACACAACAAGAGGGAGTAGACTTTGTTGATACATTCTCACCCGTTGCGAAGATGACTACGGTGAAGACACTCTTGGCTGTCTCTGCTGCTAAGAACTGGAGTCTCACACAACTTGATATCTCAAATGCGTTTCTCAATGGAGATTTGCATGAAGAAATTTACATGAAGCTTCCTCCAGGATATACACCAAAACAGGGGGAATCATTGCCTCCAAATGCGGTTTGTAAGTTACAAAAATCCTTATATGGACTCAAGCAAGCTTCTAGGCAATGGTTTCTCAAGTTTAGCTCTACTCTTATCTCTATGGGTTTTGCTAAGTCACAGACTGATCACACATTATTCATCAAGAATTTTGGTGGGAAATATGTGGTCGTTTTGGTGTATGTTGATGACATTGTCATTGCGAGCAATGATGATAATGAAGTGGAACAACTTAAAGCCAATCTCCGCGAAGTGTTTAAACTAAGGGATCTTGGTTCTTTGAAGTTTTTTCTTGGTTTGGAGATTGCCAGATCTAGTAAAGGGATTTCTATTTGTCAGCGCAAGTACATCCTGGAGTTATTAGAAGAAACTGGTTTGATGGCTTGCAAGCCGGCTTCTATTCCAATGGATCCAAATGTCAAGCTTTTCTCTGATAAAGATCAACCAATCTTGGATGATCCTACTGTGTATCGCAGAATGGTTGGACGGCCAATGTATCTTACTATTACACGTCCGGACATCACCTTTGCAGTAAACAAATTGTGTCAATTTGCTTCAGCACCACAGAGTCTTCATCTCAAGGCTGCCTACAGAGTTTTACATTACCTTAAAGGGACTATCGGTCTTGGTTTGTTCTACTCTGCAGAATCTGATTTGAAACTAAAGACTTATACTGATGCTGACTGGGGTTCTTGCCTTGATACACGAAGGTCCACTTATGGCTTTTGTATGTTTCTTGGTACAGCTCTTATCGCTTGGAAATCAAAGAAGCAAGATGTGGCTTCTCATTCTTCAGCAGAGTCTGAGTATAGAGCAATGTCTGTTGCGGTTAAGGAGGTTGTTTGGATTGCTAACCTTTGCCGTGAGTTGCAGGCACCTCAAGATAAACCCATTGCTTTCTTCTGTGATTCAACAGCTGCCATTCACATTGCTAACAATCCGGTTTTTCATGAGAGAACAAAACATGTTGAACTGAATTGTCATCAAGTCCGTGACAGGATTTGCAGTGGTTTGATCAAGACGCTTCACGTTGGCACTGCTAGTCAACTAGCTGATGTTTTCACCAAACCTATCTTTCCTAATCAGTTCAACGCACTCATTAGCAAGATGTCTCTCCATTCAATATACTCGCCATCTTGAGGGGGAATATTAATATATGAGCGTTGATTCAGTTTGGTTTAATGTTGGGTCAATATAGATTGTATTCGGTACATGTATAAACCGGGTTTCAATACTATATAATGTAAACGTTGAATCATTAATGAAAATAACAGAAAGATATTTCCATTTTGAGCTTCTTCTCTGATGAGCTTGAGCTCAACTAACAGAACCAAGTCGCATAGACAGACAGATGAGAAACAGAGGAGCAAGCCATCACCTTCACTCACACGCTAACCACCACGAGATCTGAGAATACATCTAGAAAGTGAAAATCAGATCTAACACAAACCAACCCTAAAAGTCGACTCAAACTCCCTCAACCCCCTGCTACACCTCGTTGAGACACTAGAGGAGACGACGGGTCGCCAGACCTTGCTCGTTCCGGAGCCGAGAAAGGGATCCAACGGCGAGGCTTCCGCCAGGGCACCATACATATCGGAGTCGACAGAGAGGAGACGAAGAAGAGCAAAGGAAAAATGAGGAAGGGAGGAAGAGAAACGCTTCTGGCTACGCACGAGGTGGCCGACCGCCGGAGCCAAGGTGAAACCCTAAAAAGTTGCCTTTGTTAGAGAGAGTTTAGTAGAGACATTTACGTGGCTGGGTTTTATGACTAGGTAATAACCCACACCTTGTGCGGGATGTGATTATTGGTTTCATTATTTTTAATAAAATTACATTAAATCTGTTTAATCTGGATATTGATTTGGTTTTAATTTTTTTCGGGTTTTAATCTTCTAAAATATAACTATTATTTTAAATTAATATTCATTTTAGTTTATTCGGTTAAAATGTTTGATTTTTTGGTTTTTTTCGGTAAAAACCAAAAATTAATATTATTTGTTTATTTTGATGTTATGAATTTTAGATAGTCGTCATGTCAAACCAATAGTTTCATATTATAGTTTTTAAACAAATAATAGTTTCTAAACAGATAATAGTTTAAGAAAAAGAAAAAAATATTATTTCACTACAATTTGGTCGGTAGTGAAAGAAGCATTAAGGAAAAATATTTCAACTTTCAAAAAAATTAGATACTTCAGTTGTGGTGACTACTTAGTTACAATGTACCCACATCAAGGTGCACATATATGTGTATGTAAAAAGTATATAAAAATAGTTGACAAATATATAAAGATATTTTTAATTAATACTAAATGACATTGTTCAAAATAATACATGAAAGATAAAATTAAAATTAATTTAAAATAAAAAAGGTCTTGACATTAGTCATTTTTTACATATAAAGAAAATAAAATTGTATCCGTAAATAGGGGTGGGCACCAATCGAATATCTGGGTATTTGGAAGTATTCGTGTCGATTCGATCTTTAGCCACCTAGATATTCGGTGACTCGGATATCCGAAATGTTTTAGAATTTTACAGAATATCCGATTTGATCCGTAAATAAAATAAAATTTTAAAAATAGTTGAAAATTTTAATAATAACATTTTATTACAATTATTACGAAACTAAAACATTATTTAACTTTTAAAATTCTAGTACCTAATATAATAAATTTAATTCATAAAAATATTATAAAACTGATATAAAGTATAATATATATAACGTATATATATAATTATTTACATATATGTATATATATATATGCATATAACAGATCGAATTAAATATTTGTTCATAAAAATATTAGTATTTGTGATTTGCTTCTTTTTTGGATATTGTATTTTAGTATTTGATTTGTTTCGTAGAGTTACGGATATCCAGATTTTTTGGTTCAAATCAAAATAGATAACGAATCGAATCAAAATTTATGAATATTTTGCTCAACTTTATCCGTAAACAATAAAAATAATATATATATAGTTTGGTTTTTGATTCGTTATCTATTTTTATTCGAACCGAAAAATCTAGAGTTTTATTGGAACCATATAGGTGAGTTTTATATTAAAAAAAAACGCAAAGTACATAGTGTGAACACATTTATGAATATAGTGTGAACGTATTATCATATTTATTGTCAAATCATTGTGAAGCTGCTATGTGTCTATTATAATGTGAATACATTTATTACGATGTTTTTCTTTTAATATATAAAAGATTTTGATCAGCTATCAGTTCGAGATGTTTTGTCTCTTTAAAATTAAAAAAAAAAAACTGTTTTAAGTGAGCTTTTTATGGGTGTAAATGTTTTAAGTAAGTTAACCCACAATTGTAGATTTTTAAAATAAATATTACGTTCGGACATCATACATGTAAATCAGTAAATATTTCTCATTAAAAAAATTGTTTCTAACTTTCAATATTAATTTTGAGTTTGGAAAATTTAGATTAACCTATAGCCTCGCGAGATTTGACTTAACATTACCAAACAACAACGATGTTTTGTGATATGGACGTACCGGACAAAGGTCATGAAGAAACTTTAAGTTTGCAAATATTTTATTTCTTTCGAGCAAACAAGTATTTATATCAACATCTGTTTGAGTATATAACTGCATATAATACAGCGGAAGAAAAAATACAGCGGAAGAATAAGAGCATCTCAGCGGAAGAATAAGAGCATCTGCATCGCTAAAATTTCTTATTTTATTATTCTTTTTTTTCTGATTCAAAAAAAAAGTACACCAATCGCGGATCGCCACGTGTCGGTGGGGCCCACGAACAGTGCAAAAGACACACAATCTATTTTTATTCGAACCGAAAAATCTAGAGTTTTATTGGAACCATATAGGTGAGTTTTATATTAAAAAAAAACGCAAAGTACATAGTGTGAACACATTTATGAATATAGTGTGAACGTATTATCATATTTATTGTCAAATCATTGTGAAGCTGCTATGTGTCTATTATAATGTGAATACATTTATTACGATGTTTTTCTTTTAATATATAAAAGATTTTGATCAGCTATCAGTTCGAGATGTTTTGTCTCTTTAAAATTAAAAAAAAAAAACTGTTTTAAGTGAGCTTTTTATGGGTGTAAATGTTTTAAGTAAGTTAACCCACAATTGTAGATTTTTAAAATAAATATTACGTTCGGACATCATACATGTAAATCAGTAAATATTTCTCATTAAAAAAATTGTTTCTAACTTTCAATATTAATTTTGAGTTTGGAAAATTTAGATTAACCTATAGCCTCGCGAGATTTGACTTAACATTACCAAACAACAACGATGTTTTGTGATATGGACGTACCGGACAAAGGTCATGAAGAAACTTTAAGTTTGCAAATATTTTATTTCTTTCGAGCAAACAAGTATTTATATCAACATCTGTTTGAGTATATAACTGCATATAATACAGCGGAAGAAAAAATACAGCGGAAGAATAAGAGCATCTCAGCGGAAGAATAAGAGCATCTGCATCGCTAAAATTTCTTATTTTATTATTCTTTTTTTTCTGATTCAAAAAAAAAGTACACCAATCGCGGATCGCCACGTGTCGGTGGGGCCCACGAACAGTGCAAAAGACACACAGCACACGTTTCTTATTGTGCACACTTTGTATACCGTTTTTGCAAAATCGTGTCCTCCTTTTAGAGACGCGTAGAAATGCGCTATGCAGATGCTCTAATAACTTCGAAAACAACGTTTCATAAGAATATGACATCCAACGGCTGCCATGGGCTCTCCATTTACCAATTATTTTTGATGTCTGTTTGTGTATTTAGTGTAGTAGACAACAAACTTTTCGATTTTGTCGATCATGTCCAAAAGACACTACTCCATCTATTTTAATTTGGTTGTCCTAGTAAAATTTCCGTTTCAAAATAAATATCGTTTATAATTTTAATGCAAATTTATTAACTTTATATACTGTTTTATCTTTTTATTGATTAAAATGTAATTAAATGTATAAGTAATAATATTTTTATTTTTTAAAATATAAAATTAATTATTTTCTTAATTTATGTGTACAAGCCTAAAATGATAAATAAAATAAAACGGAGAGAATATTTTATAAGGAAATATAATAAAACTGAATTGTAAAATTCATAACATTGTCTTCCATAGGATCTTTGCAAAATCCAAAGCAATGGTGACAGGAGGCAGAATTGATGCAAAAAGAAAAAATCATATATCAATTCACTTCCACTTAATATTAGTTACTAGGGTGGTGTCCGCGCCCGGAAAATTGTTTTATTGTTGTTAAAAATATAATTTTTTGGATAATGTAATTATGTGATCGCTTTTATTTGTTAAGAACGTTATTTGGTGTTTTTATTGTGTTATGTAGTAATAATAGTGATATGTTAATATATTTTGTCTTTGTTTTTTCAATAATGTGTTTTGTCTGTATAGTATTTGTTAGTAGAGAAGTGAGCTTCTAAAGTAAAAATATATTGAATTTCAATAACTTTGTATTTATGCATTTGTTGATTCTAAGATTAACGATTTCAGCGTCAAAATTGTCTTTTATTTTTCTCATATTTTTGAACATTATAACTTTCAAGATGTTTTTGCCTTTTTTCCATATTTTGACATTGAGCCTTCAACATCTATGTATTTTGTTTACCTTTCTGGTATGCGGTGTTTCTCATCATCACCGAAAAAGATTCACCTCATGCTCTTTTTCTTTATCGCCTTTTTCGCCTTGAGATTTATGGTATTTGTTGTAGATCGGGTTTAGGAGCTCCCAGTTGTGCAGTTTTTTCTCGCGTCGTTTTAGGCTGCTCCATTCAATATTGGATGCTCCTCTTCTTCCTTAGATTTCAGCTGATGTTAGGAACTGAATCTCTTTAGGTTGGGTCAGAGTTTAGTCGTCTTTGAAGTTGTTTTCCTCGTCGATGGCTTACCATCGATACTCCCTTCTCATCTTGGTTTTCAAGATATGGTTTTTGGTGATCTGACTTCTATAGCTCGAGGAAGGCTCCACGATTTGATGATTTCGTTTTGTCTACCCTTCCATCTATGTTCCCTCATCTCGTTGCAGCTTTCATCGCTGCTCGCGTCTTTGTGACTCTCCCTTTCGCCATGTTTGCCACTCAAGGTTTGGATAGTGTTCTCCTCCGAGTATTCTCTGTAGATTTGGAAGATTATTTCTGGTCTCAAGTCTGGGCTCATGTTTCTCGGGGGTTGGCTTCCGTTCTCCCTCACTCATGTTGTTCTCTTCTTCCCTTGCTTCCCTTAGTATAAGTGCGCGGTATTAGTCTCTTGGAGCTTTGGTCTCTTCTATCCAGAGCTTTGTGGTTCTTCACCGGCATAGGCGTCTTGTTTGTGCTTGTTTAGTTTGTGAGGTATTTCTTACCTCCTAGCTGGTGGTTGTGCTTATCGTTCGTTATGTATGTCTCTTCCTGTTTCCTGGTGATTTTGGCCTTCTCTTGATTATTCTTCCTCTAACCCGCTTTCTTGGTTCTTTACATTGGTCCTTGATCACACTCATTTGTGTTTGAGGGATTGCTTTATCTCAAGATTATCTTTCTACATTTTACTGATTTTTGATTGTTCTGGCCAAGACTCTCTATGATAAAGTGGGGTAAGTTAGTTTTCGTTCTTTATCGCCTTTGAGCTCTGGACCTTTATTGAGTTAGTGTTACTTTAACATTTTTTTCTCTGTGATTATGGAGGTTTTATGTTTAGATTATATATGTGTTCTACTTTAGTTTGACTAATATTAAGATAAATATATAGTTGTAAATGAAATAATAGAAAATTGTAAAAAATAATAAAGCGAAAGTTTATGTTATTTTTAGCTGTGAATAAATTAATATTTAAAATACATTTATATTTTTTTACTTATTTCTTTATTCGTTTTGCAATTTTTTGAACAATAAAATAGATTATCAAACTTCAAATGATGATGGTTAGTGTGAGAATGATTAGATAGTGTATAATTAAAAAAATAGTGAATCAAATTACAATAATCTAAAAGAAGAATGATCTAAAATGTAAAAAGACAAAAAAAAAAAGACACATGTCAACAAACTCCCTTCCACATGTCAATAAAAAGAAAGAAAAGTCTACTTTATATAGATAGATAGATCGGTGACTATTAAAGAGTGCATCCTCTTTTCTATTTGCCACAATTATGTCTTTGTAGTTTGGATTCCATTGGTTATAACTTATAACTTAGAAGGATGCATATAATTGATCTAGCTATTTAAAATTTTGTAGACTTGATACTTCACGTGTACTTTAAGGTTACGCCAAAGTATATTATTAACTAATATCAGAAAGTTTGAGAGTATTTGTATCAGAAAATTTGAGAGTATTTGTACCTATGTGTCGTGTCAATCATCTACTACGAAAAAAGATATCAGTTTCCACATTTATTAGGAAAAAGTCCCAAATTTAATTAACACTAGACCCTGATCCGCGCGCTAGCGCTAGCGCGGATATGAATTTTTGATTTTTGGTTATTTATCTAACTAAATGATGTATTTGTAATATTTGATGTATTATATTCACCAAGTAAATAATTTTTTTGGCATCTTAAACCATCTATTTATGATGAATATTCGATATCATATACAAAATTGAACAAATAGACGTAATTAGAGAATCGTAGACGATATATAAAAACAATGGTTATTAATGTAAAATATGAAGAAATATTATATCATGACTTAGTATGGCATAAAATATTATAAATTAGTTATACATGTTTAAATAAAATAAAATAATTTTTAAACTTCTATGAAAAATTTAACATATAAAAAAGAGTGATGAATTAGTCATCAAATTGTAAATAATTTCATAATTTTGTTAATAATAAATTTTTTATAGTCTTTGTTTTTCGTCAAGATAATTATTAAATATGCATAACATTAATATGTTAAAAGACCATCATAATTTCATAATTTTATTAATAATAAATTATTTATAGTCTTTATTTTTCGTCAAGATAATTATTAAATGTCCATAACATTAATATGTTAAAATGTCATATCATGAAAGCCCATGTTGTAACCGTTTTTTTCCGGGAAGTATAACAAAAAAATTACCTTTAACTCAATTCGTTAGTTTGTGTCGGTAAAAGATTAAAAAAATCTCTCTATCTTTTTCAATGTTCAATTTGAAGCTTATTATGCGGAAATCATACGCAAATATAGGCAATTGGTT
>NC_027754.1:1477806-1496534 GCF_000695525.1 Brassica oleracea var. oleracea | reverse complement strand
TTTTTTATAAAGCTTAGAAAATCAATGGGATGATTGGTTGGTTGATACATCCTATAAAGAAAACGAAAACTATAGGTGGTTTGAATATTGTACATCGATCGATGCATGATGTAAGTTGACTATATAAAACTTGAACATGATCATTTCAAACTAAAGTATAGGTAGGTTATATTCATTTGTTATATTGTAGTTAATATATTTTAAATATTACATAAGTCAAGTGATTCACGTTTTCGTAAAAATAAAATTCAAGTTCATTATTGGGCCGTACTCGTACATAATAAGGTACGTTAAATATGATGTATTTTTAGGTTCATTTAATGACATTAAGTTTAAATTTAATTAAGGAAAACTCATTAATTTAACTGGAAAAGACAAGCATTGAAAGAGGTAGTTTAATTTAATTCTCAGTGGCATGGAAGTGTAAATAAGTTAGAAAACTTAGGGGTATTTTTTAATGGATACTTTTCTTTTAATAATATAGATACGTACACATAAGCAAAAGTAAATAAATAGATTTCAATATCATTAAATAAGGTGGAATATATTTTACTTGTGATTTAGATTATTATTTTTTGTATGATTTTGTGGGTTGTGTTTTTGGTTTGTATCTGCAAGAGATGTATATGATAATGATTGTTGTTTTTAGAAGTTTTAGGGGAAGAAGAATTATATGTAATAAAATATATTTTGTTTGTTGGCCATAGTTGTTTCTTTATTAAAGAGTTGTGGCATTGATATACTATGAATGCTTCTTGTTTTCTTTTACAAAAATTTGATTCCGTATTTGGTGTGTTATTTGTGGTTTGTAATATTTGGGTTCGGAAGGATTGGATTGTGGGTATTTTTTGTGTATGATATAAAAATATTTAATTTTTATATTGAGATCATAATCTTTCGACATGCTATTGGAGTTGACGTGGTGATTATTTAAACTTGCATTTCTTATGAAAAATAGAATGTTATTTAAATGAGAATAAGATAGTAATGCAAACCTAATCAAAATAAGAAAATATTAAAATTGGAAAGTGTGAAAACTGAGTAGTGGCCGATGAGTGCAAGCATTTAGCAGTCACCGTAAAACCAACACCACTAATATATACATATATTAAATATAACTCTTACGGTAATTTAACTATAGATAATTCAAATATTATATATTGACCGACTTGATAGTATTTCATTATTTATTTTTCTGTTTATCAGATATTACATATTTTTACATTTTTATATTTATATATTTCTAAATTATTTATATATATATATATATATAATATTTAAATTATATGTATATATATAATATTTAAATTATATTTATATATATAATATTTAAATTGTATATTTAATGATTTAGCATACATGGGGATGTAGATGATGAAGATGTTTGGTACTAAATTTACATCTATATGAATTTAAAATTTTTATTTAAACTATTTGATATAGAAATTTATTAAATCAGTCACTGGCTGAGTATTGTAGAATATTGTTAAATGCATTTTGACATTCTAATCTTTTTGGGAACATCATGTCTGTCTTATGATATTGTAAGAGTAATCACTTTCTCAATTTATAATCAGTCTTTTAACATGCAATGGGAGTGATTCGATAATAATGTGAACTTGCATTTCTTATAAAAAGTAAAATAATATTTCATGCCATGATAGCAGCAAATTAAAAAAAAATAAGAGAGCATGAAAACCGAAAAGTGTGAAGACAAATTGTGGGAGACGGTGGGATGACGCTACGGACTTACGGGGAGAATTTCTAAGATGTTTAGTCATTGTGAAAGAGTTTGTGTTGTGAAGATTGTGATGAAACTTGGGTAATTGGATACCGTTTACATAATTGTGGAAGGTTTGGGGTGATTAATTGTGATTAGCCATGTGTTACGCTACTGATACTACGTTCATTATAATATCTGCAATATAACCCATATCATTTAAACCATCATTTTGACACATCAGTTGTATTAAATCAATAGATGGTGTCATTATATTGATGTAATATGGGACTGGTACTAACTATAACTTGAAAACGGATAATTTTTGTTTGGACCATAGATTTGTAGTATATTAGCTTTTCCTTAGATTACGAACCACCACTTGTTTCCAACAGAAACAAAGCCAGACCAATTGTCGGACGTCTTAACATATCCTTAATTAGTTATACTTGGTTTCAGATTTCCATCGAACCACAACTCTAAATGTCCTGCAATGATGTAAATTATGCAGATTGAGTCAGTGTGATCACGATTAAATCGTATAGGTATGAACCTTTGTTGTTTTGAGATAAGCTTTCAGTTACACTATTCCAGGGTTGATAAAATATCTAGAAAACCATTTGGAAAGAGAAGAGGGCACTACGTTTGTCTATTATAAACATTTCATAAGCAGTTTTATCTCTGTAGTATTTTGTTCTTCTGTATTTTCCATTTTTTTATGACTGAAAATATATTTGAGGGGTGATTTTATATATTTTTTAAAATATATAACAAAACATGTTATATGCGTTTCAAGCAAACTCATCAAAAAAAATATACGTTAAGAAAGCATGCAAACTCATGCAATTGAAAAATGCCGCACTTTTAATGTCTAGGAGAAGCTGAGTAATAGGATGCTAGCCTTCTCCACACCAGACGTTCAACCAGCCCAATGAGGAATCCAAGCTTTACTTGATTTGTTGGATCAACAGACTGCTCAGGTTAAAAACGGGCAACTTGAAAAAACCTTTTTTTATCTCAATCAAATAATTTTTTATTCGAAATTACTTACGAAGTATGTAACTCATTTATTCTTAAATTAGCATGCATGATTATTGGAAGCCATTTTATTTATGACATCACTTGTGCCCGGTTTAGTTTATTGTGTAGCTGTAATTTTCTTATCCCGGACATGTAGAAGAAGCAACCGTTTATATCAGTGTTAAGTTGCAAAATGGTCGTGAGTTGAGTGTTAACTAAGATTTCGTACTTCCTGCAGCAAAAGAGCCTCGAGCGGTATAACTTCTGGCTGAAGCAAAAAGATCACCAGCCTAAAAAGACACACAACAGAGACATGAATGCATGAGATACATACCAACAATTTAAGATAACAGTTTAAATGTGCCATTTGCACTGTAAAGTCATGTACAGTCATTAATTGTGTTGACAAAGATCATGTATATTTTACAGAACCACAAAGCTGTAAAATTAGTTACAAACCAATTCAAGACTTTCTCTGTGTAATAATAAGGCGAAGTATCTACAAAGTCTGAGTACAATAATAACATATTACCTTCTCAAGAAGGAGCTTAAACTCCACAAGTTCATTGTGAAAGTGATGCAACTTGTCATTATTAGCATTGATTTCAGAAAGTCCAACTCCAAATTCTCCAAGCTTGGCCTGAAAAGGTGAAAAGAAAAGAAATGCGTTCAGGAATAAACCGACATGCGTATGAATTGTAGATCAGTTACACAGAGTTGTAGGGACTATTTGATATGTAGTTAAATAAATAAAAACATATAAGCAATTCGCTGAAAAACCAGCAACCAAAGAGCATAAGTATAACTACCTCCAACAATTTTTGGGTTGACACAATAACCTTTGGGTCTAGGCTGGAGCTCTGTAATCTTCAAGAAACGCAGCAGTCGTTGCATCGAACGTACCACAAGCCAACCCGATACATCCCTGTACATGTGTAAAGTTTGCACTGATGTTAAAAGTTTCATTTTTTTTGATGTGAGAACAGACGACACTAAAGAAAGTTTTGGATATGAGAATGAGGCTGACCTTTGAATTTTAATGGTTGCCTTTGCTCCCGGTCAACTGGCCAACGATGTCTGAACAAAATATAAAAATAATCACAACATCAGCGTGGTATTTGAATTCTCTGATTTAGAACCAGAATCTTATAGACCAACCAGGAAGATGAGTACTGGTGTTAGCCAAAGCAAGCAGATTCTCTTCATTCCAGAAACAACTCCAATCGTATCGGATTGACCGAGTCGGTAATCTCAGCAAAGGCGGTCTCATCATCGAACCGTATGGAGAGCTTGGAATCCGACAGCTTGAAGTTTGGGTTGCTACGTGTAATACCCAGTAACAGAGTACATTGAGCCTGAAGGTGTTGAGCCAGTGTGCGTTAACAGAACTTTGAATCATTGTCGACTGTGATAGGTCAAAATCAAAAGGAATTAAACTTTCCATATTGAATTAGAAAAAGCAGTAAAAGCAGGAAGAAAGATTATATGACATTTTTTTTCAAAAAAAAAAAGGAGCTATATGACACCGGAATTACCCGAGGAGCATGTCGACCAGCCATGAGACACATAGGCCATGAGTTCGCCGCCTTTCTTAAGGTTTCAGACTTCCAATAATCTA
This sequence comes from Brassica oleracea var. oleracea, assembly GCF_000695525.1. Lineage (NCBI taxonomy): Eukaryota > Viridiplantae > Streptophyta > Magnoliopsida > Brassicales > Brassicaceae > Brassica > Brassica oleracea. The sequence continues at coordinate 1,492,176 of NC_027754.1, read as the reverse complement.
TACAATCGGACTCCGACGGTGTTGGAATAGCGCCCAGATTTGAAGTCGGCGAGCAAAATCGTTGGGATTGTAACCCTCCGCTGCCGATAAGATGATTGTAAGAGAAAGAATGTTCACCTATTTATACTCTCAGATTCACTGACTCCTAATCAAAGCACGCATTCAAGGCTAGATCGTGATGATTGAATTAAGGGAGAGTAACCACGAAGAAAAAAGAAACGGATGCTTTCCAGTGCCACAGACGATAACAACAAAGATGAAAAGTCTTTGTATAATGAAGGGAGACGAAAATGTCGAAAGCTTAGGGATTTTTATCAGGTTACGGGATTGTATTAATCAACCGTAGCCCAGCACTTGTTAATGAACCGCTGCGCTCAAGTTAAAGTGGACACGTGTCAATTCCTCGACGCACGACTTATCTACTTGAAATCTGACGTGGCGCAACTGGAGGGAAGGATACTTTCTTTTATAATAATAGATAGATAGATAGATTTCACCGTTTATAGACTTTGGTAACTTTTGAAAATCTTCGGTAAAAATTTTAGTAACGGTGATTTACAAAACTTATTTTCTGTTTAAGAAAAAAGAGCATAATTTGTGTTATTCAAAAAACAAAAATTTAGACATTGTAAAAAGTTGTCTAAATTATCATTTCAATAAAAAAAATATTTTGGACATATATATTATGCCAGTTAAAAATGGGTGGATGTACTAATTTAATGTAGCTATATTTGTATTTGTAACATTCTAAGTTATGATATATAGAAAATGATTAAAAGAATTGATTTGACTACCTATATAACCAAAGTTAGTTTACCTTTTCCATCACACATCCGTTTAAAACTTCAGAGTTAAGCGTATTTAGGCTGGAGTAGTGAGAGAATGGGTGACCTATCGGAAAGTGATTCGCGATACCGTGCGAGTGAGACCAAAGCACATGGAAATGTCAGGTGGTGATTGCAGGGTTAATTAAACAAGATTTTTGGGTCTTGAAAATATTAACGCACCGTCTGTTGGAACGAAATGGAGCCCACAGACCGAGTGAGTGGGCATGGGTGGTCCGTTAGCTGTGGGCGGTCGGGGGATTATAGTATTTCTATTAAATTATTCACCAGATCAAGTATATATCAGTCAATAAAATAAATTATTTTTTTGTTTGACGTGAACCTATTGAAGTTCATGTATATATCAATATCCAACATGGAATTAAAGATTAAAGACATCTGTATCGAGAGTTTTCAAAAGAATATGAAAACCTTTCACATGGATTTCTCATTTTTCTTAGATATTCTAATTGATTATTCATATAATTTGTGAATATTTTTTGTAAAGAAACCGATCGCATAAGAACTTTCACAGTTTAGGTTGGGGAAAACATGGGGGCGAGGCGCAGCCGAATGTTACGGTCGTGTTCCCCTGACTTTGTGTGAACCTGTGAGGAAAATACTTCGACGATAGCATGATATAATATAAGCAGAAATGAGACAAACACTTTTAATGTTAGAAAACCTCCTCGATGTGAGAAGGAAAAACCAACGGGAGCGTAGTCCACTCAAAAATCCACTATATAAATGAGTATGAGTACAGCCACGTCCTCCTTGTTCAACACCCTGAACAGAACAGAGACTCTAGCTACAAAGAGCTATCTCCAACACAGCAACAACAACAACAAGAGAGCACCACAAAGAGCTTCAAAAGCAGGCAGCTACAAGACGACCTCAGCTCACTAGGATTCCCGCAACCAGAGACTAATCCACCGTACAAATTCAAGATGAACAAGTCAACAACACATCTGCCAAATTTTAGCTCAGTCAGAAAAGATCCAACCGTCGGATTTACCAAACGCTCAAGACAGCACTGCTGAAGAACTGTGACGACAAAGCTTCACTAAAACCCCAAACAACAGAAGATCCAACCGTTGAAATCCAAATCCATTCGGTTAACCTTTAACCCACTGACTGAAGAAGCTTCCCACAAAATATTAGCCCAAACATGATCCGTTTGACCCTCCAAATCTGCCTCGACAAACCCAGACGAAAATATGTCTTCTTCTCTCCTTTTCTCTCTTTTGTCTAATGAGTCTTCTTAAGCACTCTTCTTTCTTGTGTCAACTCTGTGTTCTCTGCTTTCTGCTAACCACACAAATTAGATTAAGAGACTTTATATAGTGTCTCACTAACCCCCAAGACCCAATACTAATCTCATGGACTAATACCAATGGCCCAACTTCCAAGTTTAGTTATCACCAACCAAACCCAATGGGTTTCCTCCATCTAGGAGGAACCCAGCAAACTCCCCCTCCGACTAGGTGGAGAAAATATCCATTCCGGCTATCCCTCGGTATACTTCAAGCTTCCCCCTCGGCAAAGACTTTGTCATCATATCAGCTCCATTATCATCCGTATGAACTTCCTAAGTTCCATTTCGTTAGAAACAACTACATCTCGTATCCAATGATACTTCCTCTGAATGTGTTTTGACTTCGAATGGAATGTAGAATTCTTTCCGAGACAAATGGTGCTTTAACTATCACAAAGCAGCACATAATTTTCTTGCTTGTAACCGAGTCTCTTCAGAAAAGTTCTTCATCCACAACAACTCTTTACTAGCTTCAGTTGCAGCAATGAACTATGCCTCAGTGGTCGATAGTGCAACGCACTTTTGCAGCCTTGACTGTCATGCCACAGCTCCAGCCGCAAACGTTACCAAGTAACCCGAAGTAGACTTGCTAGAATCAACATCTCCAGCGATGTCAGAATCAGTGTACCTGACAAGCAAAGGCTTCTTACCCCCAAATGTAATCTTCAGATCAGAAGTCCCTCAGAGATATCTCAAAATCTACTTCACATCATTCCAATGTTCTCTTCCCATATTGGAGAGAAACCTGCTGACAACTCCAACGGTATAGGCTAAATCTGGTCTTGTACAAACCATGACATACATCAAACTACCCACTGCAGAAGCATATAGAACCTTCGTCATATCCTCCTTCTCCGCATATGTCTTTGGACTTTGTTGACGGCTCATTCTTAAGTGTAGAGCAAGAGACATTACAAAAAAAGTGGTGAATTAAATTACTTAAATTGTATCAGAAAATTAAATGATTCTGTTTTAAATTACTTATCTACAAATGAGACAAATATATATTATTTAGCATCAATTATAATAAGTAATGTCATTTTAAATTTATTTTGCATCAATTCAATATAAGTGATATGCTTTTTATTCATTTGTATCAATTTAACACAAATGGTATTATTATATGTAAATTATCAGTTAAATAATTGATACGTTTACTTATTTTGTTTAACATCACTTATATATTTGATACAAAACTTACATCACTCTAAAAATGATACTAATAAAAATTATGTAATTATATATTATTCTAACATCTATTTAATAAAAATGATGTTATTTATCTTATTTTTATCATTTAAATATTTGTTATAATAAATTTTTTAAATAGCTAAAATTTGATAAAAAAGGATTACGATGTAGTTAAGATTTTGTAGCTTTAATATTTGTTTGTGGCTCTAATTTAATTGTACTTTATTCTTAACAGTTTTTTTCTTATCCAAAAGCATATTCTTTCTTCTATCGCCACTTCGTCTCTCTCGTGCTTAAACTTATTTTACAGTTATATTGTTATTAGATAAAAATATTCTACAAACAATCAAACTTTTTTTTCTCAATGAGTAAGGATGAGTGGATGACGTCCCATTAGCAAGCCATTGGTGGCATGAAGAATTTTCCCTTATATGAAGATGATTATGTTTTCGTTTGCATGATTTGAAAGAAAACTAAGGTTTGCTAATTCAACGAACTTGATGGAAAATTTCTAAAAAGGTATTATATTTCTTCTACTTCTTCTTTTGTTTAATCCAACGAACTAAGGTTTGCTAATCCAACGAATCTTCTGTTTCTTATTCTTTTCTAAAATTACAGTTTCTTGTCTTTTGTTTATGACTTAAAGATCTTTATTTGTTAAAGTTCATTATCTTCTGGTTTTCTAACCATTACAGATTATACTGGAAACATATGTCGAGAGAAAGGGTTCTGATGGTTTGATTATGTTGATTTCAGCAGAAGCGTTAGGTGTTGGAGGAGGAAACTAATTCTGGTCAGGTGTAAATGTATTCTTCGGGAAAAAATGACTGATCATAACTGTCCAGAAGTATATGAGAAGATGGAAGTCTACAAGAAGAAGAAAAAAAGACAATTTCGGTTGAAGGACTCTCATTGAATTTTTTTTTTAATTGTTGTTCAATCTTTTTTTTTTTTCCTTTCACTTCTTTGTATTCACTTTTCAATAGAAAAAAAATATTAATATAAAATATTTTAATTTATTTATTTTGGACATAAATTTGACGTCAATTATTTAAAATTGATAATAATATTTAAAATTAAATTATTCAAATTAATTTTTAAATATGATATTACGTTTTATTTTAGTTATTATTAAATCATAGAAATAGTTGAATCATTTATTCAACTGATTTTAATACTAATATCGTTTTTTTTTTAACTGATGTATGTGTTAATATCACTTTTTGCAATTGACACATATTAAAATCAATTACACTAATTGATGTAAATAATAAAAAATATGTGTATCAGCTATTAATAAAATGATGCAAATTATTTGCATCACCACTTTCAAAGTCATTTAATTAAGTGATGTAAAATTATTTTACATCATTTATAACTAATACAAATATATAATATAAATGATGTTAAACAACCTTTATTTTGTAGTGAGGAGTAGTTAACACTTTAGACTTGTTCATGTGAAACCGCTTAAGTATTTTTTAATGTATTTTTCCTGAGATATGTGAATCAACTTACCACCTCTATCTCGAACAATTTTCGTACCGAGAATTTTTTTCGCTGAACCCATATTTTTCATGGCAAAAAACTCATTTAGCTGACATTTCAGCTCCTTAATTATTTCCATGTTTTTGCTCACAATCAACATGTCTTCGACATACATCAACAAGATGATGAAATCATCCTCACCAAACACCTTCGCAAATACACAATGGTCTGAATCAGTCTCTGCATAACCATGCTACCCAATAACAGACGTGAACTTCATATACCACTACTGCCTTGGTGCTTGCTTCAATCCATAAAAGCTTTTCTTCGAACGGCAAACCAAATTTTCTTTGCCCTTTTTCACATAGCCTTCTGGTTGTTGCATGTAAATCTTTTCCTCCAAATCACCATGAGGAAAGCAGTCTTCACATCCATTTGCTCAACCTCTAGATCAAGGCTCGCTGCCAATCCAAGCACAAGCCGAATGGATGACATCTTCACAACAAGAGAAAATATTTAATCATAATTGTTTGACACAAAAACGGTGTATTTGCTGGTGTTGTTTGTTGGAATCATACAATAAAGAATCTAAGGATAAGGATTACATTCTTGAAGTTTAGGAGAAATCTTCATAGAATCAAATGAGAAAAAGAACATCCAAAAGACTTTATTGATCAAAGATTGCATTACAAGAATAATTTCTAGTGTAAAGTGAATCAAAGAATGTATAAAATCCTTATAGGATGTGTTCTAGGTCTAAATGGAAAAGAGAGAGATCCCCTTTCTAAGAAGGAGGTAGCTCCTTATATATAGAAAAAAGGTGTCTAGGGTTTCCTAACAAATTTGGGCCTAATTCATTTTCTTAATGGGCCTTGAGGGAGGATGTAAATTCACCCCCAACAGTAAGTCCCCCCCCCCTCAAGTTCGTAGAGAGAGATGAAACTGATCTCTGCGAATTTTACGAATAGGCTTTATGAGACAATGAACTAGGCACATACTCATGTCGTAGACGATTGTCATGAACGGGCCGTCATGGTTAGGTTGCCATAGATGAAGAGTCATAGACGGACCGTCTCGGGCGAGCTGTCATCAACATACTTCTGATTCCGATCAGACTTCTTACTCCGGGATGGTTGCGCGAACGATCTTTGAGGACAGTGTTCTGAATCACCAGAGCAAGTTGCCATAAATGAAGCGTCAATCGACAAACTGCCAAAGACAAGTCGCCAAAGACATCATCATGAACGTACCGCCATGAACGAACCATCACAATCAAATCGCCACGGGTGGACGTGTCTTCGCGGTATCACGTCATGCTCGAGACTTGCGAGCAATCCGAGTGATTGCGAGAGAGCGATCCGAGCCGAGTAAGTGCGAGAGAGAGAGATATGTGACGAGTAACTGCAAGAGAGCAAATCGAGTGACCGCGAGAGATCGATCCGAGCGACTGCGAGAGAACGATCTGCACCGAGTAACTGTGAGAGAGCTATCCATGATGAGTAACTGCAAGAGAGCAATCCGTGCCGAGTAATTGCAAGAGAGCGAGTCGAGTGACCGCGAGAGATCGATTCGACCGACTGCGAGAGAACGATCTGCGCCGAGTAACTGCGAGAGAGCTATCCATGACGAGTAACCGCAAGAGAGCGATACGTGCCGAGATCTGTCGACAAACTAGTAAAGAAAGGGGACGAGTTCTCGTCGGTGGATCGAGACAAAGAAGTTTTATTAGATCAAGGAATCGTTTGATTGTGTTACAAAAGGGGAAGGAGACAGTAGAAAGTAAACCTATGAAAGCTAGTTCGCCGGAAGATACAAGTCAGTGAGAATAAGATGTAAACCCCTAATTTCTAGCCGAAAGTAAGTGTGTGGTGATTTGCGGAGGTTCGACCCCTCCTTCTAGCGCCAACTGTTTGACCCAAAAACGGTGTATTTGCTGGTGTTGTTTGTTGGAATCATACAATAAAGAATCTAAGGATAAGGATTAGATTCTTGAGGTTTAGGAGAAATCTTCATAGAATCAAATGAGAAAAAGAACTTCCAAAAGACTTTATTGATCAAAGATTGCATTACAAGAATAATTTTTAGTGTAAAGTGAATCAAAGAATGTATAAAATCCTTATAAGATGTGTTCTAGGTCTAAATGGAAAAGAGAGAGATCCCCTTTCTAAGAAGAAGGTAGCTCCTTATATATAGAAAAAAGGTGTCGTGGGTTTCCTAACAAATTGTGCCTAATTCATTGTCTTAATGGGTTTTGAGGGATGATGTAAATTCACTCCCAACAATAATCAATCCCCTTCTTTTGGTTGTAGCCTTTCACAACTAATATAGCTATGTATCAAGGTGGCAAATTTGTATCCTCATGCTTAATTATGTACACCCATTTATTAAGTAGAACCTTCATGTCCCTAGGCAATTTCACCAACTCAAAAGTATGGATCTCCTTAAAAGAATCAATCTCCTCATCCATGGCTCCAAACCACATATCTTTGTCTTCATCCTCCAAAGCTTCATCGTGGCTTTCAGGCTCTCCCCCCAATGGTAAGTAAAACATACTCACTAGGATCATACATTGTCGACGGTTTGAGACCTCTCTCGGATCTTCTTACAACAGTAAGTTGGTTCTCAGCAGCTGGTGTCTCACCATGATCACCACTACCGTCTGCACTGAGTGTATCATCATGAACCTCAACCTCAACCTCACCGTGGACCGATGTAGAGGAGTAGCCTCTATATCGATCAAACCCTCAAAAATCTGAGTTAGATTTTTGGACTTGTCAGTGTCCTTTATTGTTTGATCTTCCATGAACACAACATATTTGCTCCTTACAAGCTTCCTCTCAATGGAATCATAAAATCTGTACATGAACTTATCCTGACCATAATCGATGAACACACACTGTCGTGACTTCATCTCAAGCTTCGATCTCTTATCCTTGGGAACATGAACAAATGTCTTACACCCAAAGACCCCAAGTGACTGTAAGAGACATCCTTACCAGTCTAAACCCTCTCTGGAATATCACCATCCAGCGGAGAACTTGGTGACAAATTCAGCACATGAACACCGTGTTCAAAGCTTCTCCCCAGAAAGTCATCGATAAGCCTGACTGTGAGATCAAACATCTCATCCTCTCGACAATCGTCATGTTCATCCTTTCAGCCAACCCGTTCAACTGTGGAGTCTTAGGTGACATGAAGTGATGTCTTATAGCATGCTCTTTGCAATAAGCATCAAATGGTCCAGAATACTCTCCACCATTATCATTGCAGATACACTTCAGCTTCTTCCCCATTTGTCTCTCAACCAACGCCACAAAATGCTTAAAATATCCCAGCACCTGATTCTCCGTCCTCAAAAGAAATACCCACAACTTTCTTGAATGATCATCAATGAAAGTCACAAAATATGATGCACCGCCAAGAGATCTTGTCCTCATTGGACCACACACATCTGAAGGTACCAGATCCAGTACATCGGGTTTCCTAGAGGGCGCATAAGACTTGAAAGATACTCTGTGTTGTTTTCTCGTAAAGCAATGCGAACACTTCTGCAGGTGCAAACCAGAGATTCCTGGAATCATCTCATTTTTAAGCAACACAGACATTCCCTTCTCACTCATGTGACCGAGTCTCTTATGCCATAACTTCATGGCACAATCATTCTCCACAGCATTAACAGCGTCTTTGGAGACCTTAGCCTACATCCAAGACAAGGATGAAGACTTCTCACCTCGAGCCACAATCAAAGAACCGCGAGAGAGCTTCCATATACCACCATCGTGTAAACTGAAATAATCTTCATCATCAAGTCTTCCCGTTGATATCAGATTCATCCTAATATCTGATACATACTTAACATCCTTAAGCACCAAGCATATATCTCCAATGCCAGCAACCTGAGCCATCACATCATTTTCCATCTTCACGGAACCATAATTACCCATAGTATAGGTAGAAAACAAATCTCGTTGTGATGTTGCATGAGTTGTAGCTCCACTATCAATCACCCAGCTGGTGTCTTGGCATGCGACATTAATGACATCATCCTCAAGAAGAATGAGAAACTGATCTTCGGTGACAGTCACCCGATCCACATTTTCTTCTTGATTTACTTGCTGCTTGTTTTTCAACTTCAAGCAATCTTTCTTCATGTGCCCTTTCTTGTGACAGAAATATCACCCCATATTAGCAAATTTATTAGATTTGCTCCTGCTCATGTTCTTGTCCCTCTTGGGATCTCTACTCGAACTCTTCCCCCTTGATTCATTAACAAAGACATCTGAATGTGAACTACTAGCATTCGACTGTCTTCTTGCTTTCTCATTAAGAACACTTTTCTTCACTGAATTCATCGAAATAATACCTTCCGACGCAGAGTTACAAAGAGACATCCTGAAAACCTCCCAAGAATTCGGTAAAGTACCGAGAAGCCACAGGCTGTGAATCTTATCATCAAACTTGATGCCCATATCAGACAGCTTGTTAAGCAATCCCTGAAACACATTCAAGTGATCCGTCGTCGGAGTTCCCTCCTGATACTACAGCTTAATCAACTTTTTGATCATGTCCATTTTATTATTTTCAGTCTTCCTAGCATACAACTGCTTCAGCTTCTTCCATAAAAAACGAGCATCCGGCTCAGTTTCAATATGATGCAAAACATTATCATCTACCCACTGCCTTATCAACCCACACATTTGGCGATGCAGCAGCTTCGACTCTTCATCTGTCTTCTTCTCAGGTTTCTTCTCCTCGAAGACTGGAACATGGAATTCTTTAACAAAGAGCAGATCCTCCATCTTGCCCTTCCATAGATGATAGTTAGCACCATTCAAACTTATCATCATGCTCATATTCTCCATCATTCACACAAGCAAATAATAACCTGAAATTATCAAACCCAAGGCTCTAAGAAAACCATAAGCTCTGATACCACTTTGTTGAGGAAAACTGGGGGGCGAGGCGTAGCGAAATATTACGGTTGTGTTCCCATGATCTTGTGTGAATCTGTGAGGAAAATACTTCGACGATAGCATGATATAGTTTAAACTGAAACTAAATGAGACAAACACTTTTAACATTAGAAAACCTCCTCGATGTGAGAAGGAAAAACCAACGGGACCGTAGTCCACTCAAAAATCCACTATATAAATGGGTATGCATACAGCCACATCCTCCCTGTTCAACACCCTGAACAAAACAGAGACTCTAACTAAAAAGAGTTATCTCCAACACAACAACAACAACAACAAGAAGAAAGCAACACAAAGAGCTTCAAAAGCAGGCAGCCACAAGACGACCTCAGCTCACTAGGATTCCCGCAACCAGAGACTAATCTACCGTACAAATTCAAGATGAACAAATCAACAACACATCTGCCAAATTTTAGCTCAGTCAGAAAAGATCCAACCGTCGGATTTACCAAGCGTTCAAGACAGCACTGCTGAAGAACTGTGACGACAAAGCTTCACTAAAACCCAAACAACAGAAGATCCAACCGTTGAAATCCAAATTTATTCGGTTAACCTTTAACCCACTGACTGAAAAAGCTTCCCACAAAATATCAGCCCAAACAGAATCCGTTTGACCCTCCTCATCTGCCTCGACAAACTTGGACGAAAATATGTTTTCTTCTCTCATTTTCTCTCTTTTGTCTAATAAGTCTTTTTAAGCAATTTTCTTTCTTGTGTCAATTCTGTGTTTATTGGTTCGTTAACCACACAAATTTGGTTAAGAGATTTTATATAGTGTTTCACTAACCCCAAAATACAATATTAATATCATAGACTAATACCAATAGCCAACTTTCAAATTTGGTTATCACCGACTAAATCCAATAGATTATCTCCCCCTGTAAGGAACCCAACATTTAGTCAGTACCCAACTCCAACGAGGTCGGGTCAACACATAAAGTCGGAAAAAATCGCATCGGAGGACAAAATGCGGTTCCGTCGTCGATTTAAATCACTCAGTGTAATTATACCACGTGTCGGAATCGTAACGAAAGTTCCTGCTCGTCTCAGGCTTTGTAATGTCAGAGAGACAATGACACGTCATTAGTCAAAGACCAAAAGCCTTGTACCACGTGTACTTTTCGTACAACTTATTTGTCCCCCATTTGATTTCTGTTCATATTTTATATTTTTCTTTAAAGATTTTCGTAATCCTTTGTCGGGACCTTGATTATCGCCAAAAGGAAGAGACACGTAGGAGAGTAAGATAGGTGGCATTAATAGAGTCACTGTCACGTGACTTGGACACAGATCACGTGATTAGGTTTCCCTCTTTGGACATGTTCGCTTCACCTCCTTTATTGAACTTGCTTCTGCAAATACACAATAGTGGCTTCCAAATATCTGACACATGTGCTTCTATTAAATTATTTTTAAAGCAATACGCTTCTACTAAAGCATTTTAAAAGGAGTTAATGATTTTGAAAAAAAATTGATTCGAGGCTACCTTATATATGTAATGACGTAGGTATTTTCCGGTTTATTTTGGTATAAAATTAGTAGTAATGTTTTCTGTTAATGAAAATATCAAAATAGTAACTAGTAATTATTGTTGTTTTAAAAAAGTACTGATAAGTTTTGTTTTTACTGAAATATTGATAGGCTAAGTTTGACTATCAATTACAACTTGATATGTCCTAAATCCTAGCACTTATTAGAGCAGGATTCGCATATCCGCGCGGATATTTGTCTTTATTTTTCATAAATAAATATTTATTTAGTATAAATGATAAATATATTTTTATAATTTATCCGTTTTAAATAATTTTTAATATAATATTTCTATTTTTATTTTATCTTGTAAACCGTCAATTGTATTACCAATATTTTTATAATATGGTCTGTGCATTCACCCAAATGTAGTTTTATTTTTTTATGCATTGAATTTATGATAATATATAGTATAATTGTTGTATATACTATTTAAAATCTGGTGCTATATAAATTGTATACTCTTCAACATTTTTCATATTGAATCTACAGTAGGTTATTATTTAAATGAAAATATACGTTAAGTACTATATTTATATATTATTTTACATTTTATTTATATTATATAAATGATTCTTTTTAGATTTAGGTGTGTTTTATGGTTGTTTAATTTGATAAAAAAAGGTAATAAATGCTAAAAGTTCTGATTATATAGTTTCTTAGTAGCATTAAAGTGTGATGAAGTGGTTGTTTTAGTTTAGAACCGATTTATGAAATGATTTATTAAATTATAAAAAAGACAAAAAATGTTTAAAGTTAAATTATTCATTACTTCAGTGACATTATCTTGTAAATAAATTGCAAGTTTTAGGATTATTTTTTTATTTGTACTTCTCTATTAATAAGATAGATAACAACAATGCTCTAAATTAATTAATTAATTTCAGTTTAAATAGATATTTATCACCTCTGTGTAGGACGCTCAACTTATTTTAAGTTTGATACAATAAATTAAACTGAACAAGCCCATTTAATAGTTTAATTAGCCAGGGTGTTTAAAAAATAGAATAGATTATTTTTATGTTGTATCAGGGTTGTGGATTTTTTTTGTTTTTTTTTTACTTGTAGATATTATTTTGTCACAGTGTATATTTTTGCTTTATGATTTTGGTTGTAGGTTTGAGAAATTAATTATTTATTGATATTTTTAAATATAGAAGTGATTCATGCATTTTTACTTCTACAATAAAAAAAAGAAAATATGTATTTTTAGTAAAATTATAGGTTGTCACTGGAAAAAAATCTGTGTGTTTTAGAAAAAAGTTTGGCTGCGTAAAAACTTTTAAAACGGCCAAACTTTTTTCACGCTTACCAATAAAATTCTAAACCAACTAAATTTTAGATTTTTATAAAAAAATTACTTTAAGTACTCCCTCTGTTCATATATTTTAAATTTTAAATTTTTTTATTTGTTATACATTTTCAATACATAAATTTCGGTTTTATCAACATTCTCCTATTTCATAGATGTATCAAATACAAATCAAATAATGCATTAACTATAATTAAACTAAAATGTTAGTTATATTTTTAATATGTATGAAAAATATTAAGCAATATATAATATGAAACAAATAAGTTATGTTATTGTGACAACTTATCATGCTGCATTTTTTAAATGCATATTAAATATATTAAGGCAAATAAATTACATTCACTACTGATAAATAAAGGAAAATTTTCTAAATAGTTATTTTTAGTTTTTTTTGTTCTAAATAGCTTAAAGGTAAAAATTCCCAAAACTAGTTATCACTAATGAGTGAAAACACTTATATTTTTATTTACAATTTTCATAGTTATTTACTAAATATTAAAATAAATAAATATTAAAATTCTAAAATAAGAAGAAAAAATAACTTTGGGAAAAAAATTTCTTTTAAAAAATATGTCAATACTTTCTTGAATGTGTATGATATCTTTCATAATTTGTAAACTTTCGTTAAAAATATATTCCTACGTAATTTTTTTTAGAATTCACGATTTGCCTTCATAAACGTGTAACTAAACTTTTTGAATGTAAACTTGTATGACATTGGAGGGGTTACTAAGAAGATGGTTTCAAGTTAATCTTTAGTATTCGGTGTGTTTCTCGTTTGGACCTATGACATTTAACACCTTTTTAATCGTTTGTAAAATATCAAATATTGATCAATAAATTTCAAATTTCATAAAAAAAAAAAAACTTGTATGACATTTTAAAAGGTATTCATAAATGTGTATGGCATCTTCTTGAGTTTGACCTATATGAATATTTTGGAAAATATTGCTGACTATATAACATTTTCTAAAATTTATGAAGATTTCTAAATATGTAAAACATCTTTATATAATTTATATATCAAAATTAGAAAAATCTTCCAAAAAATTTAAGAAAATGTTATACATATTAAAAATATTTTATTAAAAATACATATAATTCAAGTTCTATAAGGTCACTACAAGAAAACATCAAGGATTCTGAGGGAAAAAATCGTCGGAATTTCGTCGGAATATCGTTATTCCGACGAAATTCCGACGAAACACGTCGTCGGAAATAATTCCTCGGAATTTTTTTTTTCCTCGGAAATCCCTCGGAATTTTCCGACGGAATTCCGAGGAAATAAATTTCCGAGGAAATTCCGAGGATCCCTTGTTTGTCGGAAAAGTCCTCGGAATATACCGAGGGAGAACTTCGTCGGGATAATTCCTCAGAAGTTCATCGATCGATGCGTGTTTGGACATATATACATCGATCGATAGGAGTATACCGACGGACTTTTTCCTCGGTTTATTCCGAGGAACTGTTCCCTCGGTATATTCCGAGGGATCCGTTCCTCGGAATTTTCCGAGGGAGTTGTCCCTCGGAAAATTCCGAGGGAAATGTCCCTCGCTATATTTTAAAAAAAAAACGGATCGATCGATGCGTTTTTGTTCAAAAACGCATCGATCGATGTAGTGAAAAATATAATTAATTTCCTCGAAATGTAAAAAATATTAATTTTTTTGAAAAAATAAAATTTCTGAAATTTAAATTCGAAAATATGAAATTAAAAGTAAAATTGAAATCATA
>NC_027754.1:1457586-1475537 GCF_000695525.1 Brassica oleracea var. oleracea | reverse complement strand
AGAACTCTCATCCCCTCTGATTTCCCCTATAATTCGCCCCCCCTCTTTCTCTCTCTATAATCATCCGATTTGAACAATTTTGGGCTCCATTCCACTTGATTTTTTGAGCTCTACCTGATTCCTACACTCGTTTTCACCCTAAGACAGGTATACTCCGCGAATCTCCACATTCTGAAATCGTGTTCTTGAGCAATTTTTTGGGTTTTGTGAATTTCTTATTTCCGTGTTGATTCCTTGATCAAATATGCATGAAACAGATGTTTAAACATGGAATAGAACACAATTGTCTGTGATTAACGAGTTTGGAACAGGATTTGAGATTATTTAGGGATTGAGAATTTTTTTCAATTTGTTTTTTTTTTTATCACAACTCGATTTCGCTTTTCATTTTCATGTTGCTTTGAGTTCTTAATTGATTATAACCATGTTGAGAGCAATGATTCTATTTTGTAGAGAATGAAGCGCACGAAAACATCAGCAAAGAAAAACACACAAGAAGCGGGTTCGTCACAGCTGGAGAAGCAAAGGCCAAAGAAGTGGGATAAGTCTGATACCACCCACTACAACAACATGAAGAAGGTAGCCGTTCCGGCTACACAACTAGCATGTCCTGAGACGATGACAATATTGGGAATCCAAGCAGACATTGAAGGACTGTTCCAGAACATGGGTCTAGGCCAACTATGCAACCTCAAGGAACCCACTTATCCGGAGTTGGTACGCCAGTTCATAGCATCCGCATACGTCACCCGTCCCGATGATAGGCATGAGGAAGGTTTTCTGGCATTCGTAGTGCAGAAAGTATACTATGAGGTATCTTTCACAGACCTCTGCGGACTATTTGGATTGAGTGCGGGGGAGAGGACATATGGTCTTTATTGGACTTCAGAGCTGTTGAACTTCTGGGAAACGATTGGCACATGGGTTTATAGATCTTCTCAGGCAAAGGAGTCACTTATCCGGAGCCCAGTACTGAGATATGCGACACGCCTCATTGGCTCATTGCTATACGGGACAACCACAGCCGCATCAGTCACGCAATGGGAGTTGTGCCTCCTGTACCAAGGTGTGAGGCATTTGCTACCGGCATTTGGAAACTCTACATTCCCACCTGCTACTGCCTTCAACATGGGAGCGGTGCTGGCCGCAAACTTAGCAGGATACAAGGGGAAAGTAACCAAATCCAAGAGCAATGCATGTGGATTTGGTGCAGTGATTACTCGGATCCTTAGACATGTGGGTGTAGACTGCAAGAACCAGGAGGTAGCACTGGACAGATCGAACAACATTGCTTGGAACTACCTGGATGTCATTTCTCTAGTAAGTAAGGAGTTCATAGCTGGTCCCCACTCGAGGATCGATCGGGATGGTCCTTACGTCTACGTATTCCAGGACCGAGCGAAGAAAACACTCTACTGCCACCTACCTCAGATCGGTCTCACTTCTCTACTTTCAGAGGCTGCAGTTGAGTTCCTACCCCCTGCTACCGCACTAGTAGACAAGCCATCCTTCTTCACGCCAAAATATCAGACCAAAGGCAAGGGCGTGGTTGATGAAGAAGGAGAAGATGAGGCTGCACAAGCCATTCCAGATGATTCACAACCCCATCAGCTACTCCCATCAGACTCCAGCCAGTACAAGCTGCAAGAGCTTCCACCGAACGCCACTTCGCGCCAGCAACAACATTGGAGAGATCAGAGCATAAAGACAAACAACGACATGCTACACAAGATCTGGGCTGCCATTTCACGTATCAGGCCGTGTCGTTGCCAAAAGGATGATGTAGTTCATCGGGACAACTCTCCATCCAGCTCTGGTTCGGGTTCGAGTGGTACACACAGGGTAAGAAAGAGGTCCAAGAGACCCAATGATGCGGAACATCTGGAGCAGGAGACGAGGAGTAGGAGCTATCACCGGCTATTTTATTTTCTTTTCTATTCTAACGTTTTATGGTCTTATTTTCTGTTAATTTTGAACTGAGTTTTTTTTTGGGTTTCTTAATTATGAGTTTGTATTTCTTTTACATGGTTTCTTCGTTTTATTTGGTTGTGTTCTGAGTAGTTTTTAATTCGTATTCAGCTTTGCCTTGCTAGATAAACCAAATAACTATTATTCGAGGAAAGAGGTTATATCAAGTGTTCCTCGGAATTTCCTCGGTATTTCTTTAAAAAAAATAAAAAAAATCAATGATATTCTGTTTCCGAGTCATCATCACTAGATGAATCTGAATCTGGATCTTGGTGAAACTCTCCAATTACTGGTTCATCCTCTACGTGAACGACGGCTTCCTCTCCAAAGTCGGTTAAATCGACTACAAGGCCAACTCCAGCTAAATTTTCTGCTGCACTACAGTTGCCGGATGTGCTTGGTTGTAGTGGGTCTTCCAGCTCAGAACTTCCCTGAACTCGGCCTCTCGGGTTGAGTCTTGTAACAGTAACCCATGGATCATCTCTGTTCCTTACCCGGGGGTACTTGATATAACAAACCTGTAACATTTAGAAAAATTATAAATTAATACACATGATGATGAATCATTCTGAATAATTAACATTTAATTACCTGATCGGCCTGGGAAGCAAGAATGAAAGGATCATAATATTGCAGCTTTCGCCTCGAATTTACTGATGTAACACCAAATGCATCTGTTCTCACACCTCGATCTGGGGTGTTGTCGTGCCAATCACAATAGAAAACAGTACAGCGCAATCCAACCATGCCCAAATACTTGATTTCCAAAATCTCATGTATGTGTCCGTAGTATACATCATCTCCTGATGCAGAACAAACGCCATCATCATAAGTCGTACTCGAACGTCTCCTCTTCTGAGTTGTGAATGCATATCCTCGAGTACAAAATCTCGGATATGACTTCACAACAAAGTTTGGTCCAACGACCATCTCACGTATCCAATCGTCAAATGTTTCACCTCTGGCCAAACCAGCAGACACCTATTAATAGCACATATATATATATGTTATATCAATAAATGTGAATTAGTATAAATATGTGATAAAATATATTTTAATTTGTTTAAAGCACTCACATAAGTAAACATCCATCCAGTAAATTCTCTCTGCTTCATTTCTTCTAGTTCGTCCTCTGTGGCGTATCTATACTCGAACCGCTTTTCTGCCATGAAAATCCTGTATATGATGACAATAATGTAATTAATTAAGATTTAAATTTCAACTTGTTAAAATAAAAATTTGTAAGCTCATTTATTTACCTCTCATATTGAAGAACGTCTTCGCAGTTGGTGAGCAAATATGTTTGCAAATTACTGCGCTCCTGCTCAGTAAGTCGACGGTCCTTTGGTTTTCCGCTAAGTCGTCCAACGTCTGTGAAAATGTCTGGAACCGTAACATGATATGTTGCCCGTTCGCCTCTATCATCATGCCGAGCAGGTCTTCTGTTTTTGGTCTGAACTTCTGCTGGAAAGTAGTACTCGGCAAAGTTTGAAGTTTCTTCATTGATCATCTGTGCGACTATAGAACCTTCCACCCTACTTAAATTTTTCACCATCTTCTTCAAATGGAACATATACCGCTCATACAGATACATCCATCTATACTGCACAGGACCACCAAGTTCCAATTCTCTTGCCAGGTGAATAACAAGATGCTCCATAACATCAAAAAATGAGGGAGGAAATATCTTCTCAAGGTTGCACTGAATCACGGCTATGTTAGTCTTCAAATTTTCAATACCTTCAAGAGTCACTGATCTCGTGCATAAATCGCGGAAGAAACCACTTATCCCTGCAATTGCTTCATGAACATTTTGTGGTAATAGTTCCTTGAAGGCGAACGGAAGGAGGCGCTGCATCATTACATGGCAATCGTGGTTTTTCAAGCCAGTAAACTTTCCTTCCTTTCTGTCGATACAGTTACGCAAATTTGATGCGTAACCGTCTGGAAATTCCACATCGTTTGAAATCCAATCAAAGAACGCATCTTTTCCCTCTGCATCAAGTCGGTATATGGGAAAAGGAGCCCTACCATTTTCATCAACATGAAGTTCTGAACGAGCACATATATCGACTAAATCCAGTCTTGACTTCAAATTATCCTTTGTTTTACCTTGAACATTAAGGATCGTGTTCATGAGATTGTCAAAAAAGTTCTTCTCAATATGCATGACATCTAAATTATGCCTTAGCAGATGATCCTCCCAGTATGGCAGATCCCAGAAAATACTTTTTTTGTGCCAGTTATGTAGTTCTCCAACAGCATCTACCGGAAAACGCTCATGTCCACCGACTTCTGGCGTCCTTTCTGCACCAAAATCTCTTAGTTGTATCTTCAAATCTTTCCCACAAATTTCCGGAGGTGGACTGTCAAACACCCTCTTGTTCTTCGTAAACAAATTCCTACTCCTACGATATGGATGATCAGGTGGTAGGAATCTCCTGTGACAGTCAAACCAACACGTTTTCCTTCCGTGTTTTAGTTGGAAAGCATCAGTGTTATCTTGACAATATGGACATGATATCCTTCCATGCGTTGTCCATCCAGACAACATATCATATGCTGGAAAATCACTTATTGTCCACATTAGTACTGTCCGCATTTGAAAGTTTTCTTTACACGAAACATCGTATGTTTCAGCACCTTGAGCCCATAGTTGTTGCAACTCATATATTAGTGGCTGAAGAAACACATCAAGTGATCTCTTAGGATGCTCTGGTCCGGGAACGAGAATCGAGAGAAACAAAAACTCTCGTCGCAAGCACAAGTTTGGGGGGAGGTTGTATGGTGTAAGAATGACGGGCCATAGAGAATATTGTCTTCCACTCTTGCCAAACGGACTGAAACCATCAGTACATAATCCAAGGTAGACATTTCTTCTTTCATACGCAAAGTCGGGATACTTTGATTGGAAATGCTTCCACGCTTTTGCATCTGAAGGATGTCTGATCTCACCATCTGTTGAGTGCTCCGCATGCCATCTCATTGGTTGCGCTGTGCGTTCAGACAGATACAACCTCTGCAACCTTTCCGTCAAAGGTAAATACCACATCCTTTTATATGGCACTGGAACTCTTCCACTCGTATCTTTATAATGAGGCTTTCCACAAAATTTGCATGTAACCCGCTGTTCATCCGCCCTCCAATAAATCATGCAGTTGTCGCTGCATACATCTATTACCTGATATGATAAACCAAGACCAGCTACGAGTTTCTGAACCTCGTAGTATGAACCAGGAGCTACATTATCCTCGGGTAGAATACCTTTTACAAAATCAGCAATCGCATCCACACAGTCTTCAGCCAAATTATAATCTGTTTTAATGCCCATCAATCTTGTAGCAGATGATAAAGCTGAATGAACATCTCTGCAACCTTCGTATAATGGTTGCTTTCCAGCATCCAACATATCATAAAATCTCCTAGCTTCTGCATTGGGTAAATCTTCCCCTCTAAAATGATCATTTACCATCTGCTCAGTACCTACACCATAATCTACATCCGTTCTAATTGGTTCTTCTAATCTAACCGCTGGCTGAGGTTCGCTAGTACTACCATGTTCATAATCAGTTTCCCCATGATGATACCAAATTTTGTAACTTCGTGTAATCCCACTCAAATATAGATGAGTCCAAACATCCGACTCTTTAATAACCTTTCTATTTTTACAATTAGAGCAAGGACATCTTAACATACCTGTTTTTGCTTCCGGTTGTCGGTGAACTAACCCCATGAATTCAGTTATACCTCGTTGGTATTCTTCCGTAAGCAATCTCGTGTTCGGATCCAAATGAGGTCGATCGATCCAAGAACGAAAATAATTTGAAGAAGACATATTTTTTATGAATCAAATTCGTGTGTAAATAGAGTAAGAGGGAGGATGAAGATATGAAGTGAATGAAGAGGAAGAGGAGTGCTTGTATTTATAGTTTAAATCCTGCCGACATACCGAGGAAATTCCGACGGAATTCCGACGGACAAAACTAGTTCGTCGGAATTTCCTCGGAATTTTGTAAAATCCCCCAACGGCTCTCCAACGGCTATAATATTTCCTCGGAATTCATCGGTTTTTTCCGAGGAACAGAGTTTTCCTCGGAATTTCCTCGGAATATTCCGACGGACTGTAGTTTCCTCGGAATTCCGTCGGTATATTCCGAGGATTTCATTTTCCGTCGGAATGTCCGTCAGAATATCGCTGTTTTCTTGTAGTGGGTATTCATATATGTATATTTATGAAGATTTTTTAAATATACAATTAGAAAGTATTTCAAATATGGTGAGGTGATGTGGCTTCCGGTTGTGTAGCCGGTGTCCGGAGGTGTCTCTCCCCCTCTAAAACTGCTCCACGAAGATGGATAAATAAGGTTCTGGTGCTTATCAGTGGTTCCTCTCCTCTCTCCTTACGAATCGGGTGGGCCTTCATGCGACTGACCCCAATAAAAGCTTTGACGCTGTAGTGGTTCTCCGAGAGTATGACAAAAATTCTTCATTAGAGAACGACGGATAGAGCCGGACCTGGCATTTCAGGGGCTCTATCCAAATAAAATTAACAATAGAGATATTGTGAGAAATATTAAATTTTGTTTTCACCTAAATTTTTTTATAAAACCTATCTACCATTCTTACGAACAAAAAGTTCTTTCTAAAAAGAGAAGAAGCTGAAAAGACATACTAGTTTCGTATGACAAGTTGAAAAAGTGATGCAATTTACTTCTTCAATTTATTACTCCCTCCGTTTCATATTGTAAGTAGTTTTAGAGAAATTTTTTTGTTTCAAAATGTAAGTAGTTTTCATATTTATAGGTAATTTTTACATCTATTGAATACAGTGTGACCAATCAAATTAAATAGACTTATTTTTTATTGGTTAAATTATATCTAACCTATTTATTATAAAATACTTTTTAAAAACATAATAATTTTCTTAATCTTCGCGGTTTTAACCAAAACTACTTATATTATGAAACGGATGGAGTATAATACTGTATTTACTATCTTCTAATGTTACAAAAAGTTACTTTCCTTTAAACCAAGTACGTATAACCTACTTAATATTATTTTATTCTTAACACCACAATCGAAACTTACTTTTCAAACTTGCTTTGCATATGAGTTTACATTTCTCAGCTTTTTTTGTGTGTGCAAAATTTACATTTATCAACTTACATATACGTTACATATGACCAAAAAAATTACAAATGGGGGGCCCCATTCCAATGTTTCACACCACTCTGTACAAGCCCGGCTCTGACGACGGAGAGGCCAACGGAAATCCCAAATCATCCATTGAGGCTTAGGATTGTCTCCGATGGAAGGGAAACTCTTTGGTGTTGACGGATATCCTCTTACCAAATGGTGGTCCCCTTTAAGCTTGAATTTCCGACCAAAATCTTCTTTTCCACTGTTTTGAGTGGGTAGAGAATCGTAGCAACTCGGACCCGAGAGCAGCGGTGGAAATACATGCATGGAAAAGGGTCAAATGACCTCTATGAATTTGATAGATCTTACAAATGACCCTATAATATTTAGCTGGAATCAAATTGACTCCATTGGAATATGTGGTCGGCTCCGCCACTGGCTGGGAGGCGGCAAATTGTTCATAGATTGCGGTGGTCAAAAGTTTTGGTGTCAGATTTTCATGTCAGAGCCAACGTCGGAGACCACGGGCGCTCCGTGAGTGGTTGTGGTGACGGTGACCCGAGATGGATCTTGTGCGGGATTGGATATCTCGGCTTTGTCAAGTCTTGAAAATCGAAATTGATGGTCTATTGGTATTCACAGGAAGAAGATGATTAAGTCCTTGGCCTTCTTTCCCATGAGTCCATGACTTTAATTTCAGTGTTTTGCTTAGAGTTGGTTTATGTTCTAAATTGCTTGTAATCTAGTTGTTTCTGTTTTCGGGTTAAGTAGGCTCATGTAGTCTTTCGACGCTTATTATGAAATATTATATATATATATATTTTTTTTTTATTATCTTTTGAAAGGATTTTAATACAAAAAGAAGTAAAAGTAAAGCGAATTAATATGGGATCACGTAGGAGTCATGATGGTAGTATATAATGTTGATGGAATCGTACAAGATATTAAATGGTCGGTCATGCATGGGGCATGCACTGTTTTCTTTGAAGGTGGCATTCTTATCATGTGTTCATGTGTATGACAGTACGAGTGATGACACGTGTATGTATCCAAACGTACATTCATCCGTATCTACACTAACTTTTGCGTATATGTGTTGGCAACGAAATTCAATCAGAACAATACGTTTGCACTTGAATGTACGCATCACAGAATATTGTCGAATCTGATCGAGAAATATTCCAAATATAACGTTTGCGTCTGGTCACTGTATGCAGAACTGTATGATGGTTGGTGTAAAACCAGAGAAAAAGTTTGCGAGCTACACAAATATCATAAAATATAATGGAAAACATTTTAATATGAGAATATGTGAATAATATCACAACTTTGTGTTAATTTATGTTATATGTACGAAGTAAAAATTAATATAGTGTGAACTACATAATCAGGTTTAATTGATCCAATTCGATCCAATTCATTAAACCCGATCCAATTCATTAAACCCCACCCACATACGATTTAACTTATTATTTGACCCCAAATCAACATCTTCAGGATACATAGACAAAATCGATTAGGGGAAAAGAATAAAATCACAGAGAGTGAGAGAGAGAAAGTCGATTTGAAAGACATAGAAAGAGTCGATACCTTCGTAATAGAGACATAGAGAGGGAGTCGATTTAGGGTTCGTACGAGGGGAAAATGTGAAATCGATTTTAAAATTCTGAAGAGGAAAAAAAACGTGAAATCAATTTTATGTGAAATTCGTGTGTCATACTTTGATTTAAGAGGTTTCAATTGAAGAAATAGGGCCAATCTTACCCGGATTCAGAATGAGGTAAGCTTCCACAATGTCTTTTTGTTTCATGACAATTTTTTCAAAAAATGTTAAATTGATTTCCTTGTTTGTTTGTTTGTTTGTGATTTCACCTTATGAACCTTAACTAAACAATCTAGGAAAGGTATTAACAAGAGTTGCCTCGGGTCGGGTTTAGTTAGTTGGGTAGGGTCAGATTTAGTTAATCGTGTTTAGGTTTTACAAATTACGATTGACCTTTTTATTATGGTTAAAATCAATTAAACTGGATTATGTAGTTCTCACCTACTTTGTGCATTTGGCATGGATAAACATAAGTTTGGTTATGTTATTCACGTATTCTTATATTTGGAAGTTTTCTCCCTTTCTATGATACTTGGTGAAGCTGACAAGTTTTTTTTTTCCAAAAAGCAACAATAAACCATCAAGTTCAAACGTTTGGTAACAATTTTTTTTGACTAAATTTAAAACAATCATAAAAACACCAGATCCACGCTGGAGATCACATCATCGTTATGATCTACCACCGAAGACCTATATAAAAAGGAGGATGAGCCAAGGAGAAGGGATCTGAATTCCTCCAGAGAGAACTGTAATCTAATTATATTCATACTCCTTTGTTCTTTCGTCCTTTATATTCATTTTCAACGTTTGGAAATATTTCTACCAAAAAAGGTTCAAATGTTTGGTCTTACACTAGCTAGTGTGTAACATTCATTCAACTACGTAGATGAACGTGATTTTTTTTTGGGGGGGGGGGGGGTTCCCGAGATATATGGAAAAACTAACAATAATATACAAAGGAATGTGCAACCCATGGATAAACTCTCTCTCCGGATATTCAAATGGGTCGAAAGCAATAGTCCATATCTATGTGGGTAGATTAATCCTAAAAGTCACTTATAAATAAGGTTTACGTTTGAGGAAACTTGATTGACAAGTTAACTAAACTAGGACATGCTAAGTTATGATCAACTAAAGAAAATGTATGTTTTATTGATGATTTGTATAAGGAATGACAATGAATACAAAGGAATATTGAGGGTGCTCAAGAACAAAGGATTATGAATATAATTAAACTATATGTTGCACCTATATTTTGTTATGGAGGATTTGGATTCCTTTTTCTTGGCCCCTCCTTCTTATGTACGTCTTCGGTGGTCGTATCGGTGACGTGTTCTCCGATGTGGATATGGTGCATTAAAGGGCTGTTCGTTTGGTTGCCGCAGGTACCGGCGGCAGCGTCAACATTCTGCGTCAACTCTTGTTCGTTTCGTTGACGCAGGAAACTGCGTCTGACGCCGCGTCCGAACGTCGCGTCCTGCGGCTGACGCCGATAAAATCTGCGGTCGCGATATAGTATGCGTCAGCGGCAGCGTCAGCGTCTGCGAAACGAACAACAACTGTTCTCATTGACGCTGCCGCCGCCGCTGACGCCGAAACCTGCGGCAACCAAACGAACAGGACTTAAGTCTTTGGCCCCTTTACGATTTGCCTTTGACTCGCTGAGCTTGGTCCGTGAGACTTCCTTTGCTCAGAGTAGGCTTGGACCTTCATGGACTTATTATTTTTTCTTGGGCCTTAGCGATATCTGATTTAGGTTTTTCAATGCTTGGTAGGCCTCAGACTTAATATTCGATATATGTTATCTGATTTGGGATCCGCTCCAAAAATCGAATATCCTGGGGACCTGGATGCGGATCCAAATGATTTTACGGATCCAGATAGTGAAATTTTAGGTCTGGATATCCATATCCGGCCTATTATATTTTTAAAAAATATTAAAATATAATTATATATATTATATATATATTTATATATTAGATAATTTTATATAAATATGTAAAACTGTAATTTTATTAAATTTTAATAATTTTCATTTTTAACAAAAATAATTTTAATAGTAAATAAATTATTAATTTAATAGTTTTTAATTAAAAAAATCTGGATCCAGATATCCGTCGGTATTCTTATTTTAGCTGAATATCCTAACTCCGGATATTCAGAAGGCCTAGATTCAGATCCGGATAGAAATTTTACGGATCCGAAAGATCCAGATACGATCCGTCCCACCTGTAGTACTTGGGCTGAAACGTCGGGCCTGTGGCAACCCGTCTCGCGGACCCAGGCTCACAGCCGTGCAGGGCACCAACCCTAATCCCTTATATGTGAGTCCTCACTGACTCTCCCATGTAGGTTATTGATGCGCTTGGCGTTCTTCGAACCCAAGACCTCACCCTTTAACGACTCTCCCATGTAGGTTATTGATCTGCATGTCAATTGGTGACAACTCATCCTGTGGGAGTGTTTTCAAAAGGGTGAGGTTTTGGGTTCGAAGAACGCCGAGCGCATCAATAACCTACATGGGAAAGTCAGTGAGGGCTCACAAGTGAGAGTTTAGGGTTGGTGTCTTGCAAGACTGTGAACCTGGATCCGCGGGACGAGTTACCATAGGACCAGTCTGGAACATGAAGAAACCTGGCTCCAACAATAGTCTCCCAAAGTCCGGCGTGTCTTAGGTCGTCAAATAGGTCGAAAATTGAATCTGACTTGGATTGCATATTTGAGACCGCTGGTTTGTGCGTTTTAAGAAGCGGTTTGAGTTTTGTTTTGGCGAATTTATCACGCAATTTGATTGAAATAACACGCCTTCCAAAAATACGAATTGTTTATCTGTATGTAATGATTTTTTTTCTTTAATTTTGAGCTTAAGGCGAGGACCCTTTATCTTCATTTGATCGAAACTATTTCTTTCCTTTCTTCTCTATTTTTGTTATGTGCTTATTTTATTTTTGTGTTCTTATTTCTGACTGAAATTAATGGCGTGTCTTCATGGTGAAATGTCGAGCGATCTTCTCTCCGTTGTTCCTTTGACGGTGGCGTTCCTCACTTTTTCGTTGGATGACGTGTCTATAGCCCATCGTGGGAGACCTACAGTGGTCGTTCGTTGTCAAAATCATGCTCCGATGCTTCTCTGTGAATTCGTTTGGGGACCTTGGCTTTTCATGTCATCCAGTGTTCTATATTTGGAAATCTTTCCAAACCCTAAACTCTAAATTTAATTATCATTTATTTTGTGGCTATATAATATAATTTCCCAGAATTGCATTATTATTTTTTGTCTTCTCTAAAAATTTATATTAGATTTATTATTATATTGATGATTCAAATCGCACGGCCTAATAAATTAGCCTAATAAATTAGAAATGATTTTTGTCCATACAAAATCATCATTAAAGGATTGAAACGATTAATATTTACTCCATCCTTTTCACTAAGATAGATGTTTTAGAAAAAAAAAATTGTTTCGCAAATATAAAAGTTTATGTTTTCTATGAAAAATTTGTAAACTTTAATAAAATTAATTGATTATATTGAATTACTATTGGTTAAAAGTTATTGAAACTTAAAAATTACAGAATTATTATAGTAATTTAATGTGTTTTCTTAATATATGTGAAAACATTAGAAAATTCATCTTTGTGGAACTGAGGGAATACAAAATGGTTTGGTTGTCTCATTCTGAAGTATTAATGAGCTACTTTGGAGTTTTTGATTAATAAGAAGAAAAAAACTTGCATATGTGTTAGAGCATTTGTATCTATTTTCCAATCTAAACCTCATTTCAGTTTTATAGATTATAATGAATCAATTTTTTTAATGAATCAAAATTGCTTAGTGTTTGGTTCAATTTGGATCAGATCACCAGCTAACTTGTAAAAAAAAAGCCATTCGAGAATGGTTTTGTTAGGACATGAGCTAAAAGTTCAAGAGATCTTATTGTCATTTGTTATAGATGAATCGAAGATGCAATTTTAAATAAGTAACTAAGTTAAAATAATTATTTTTAGGTCACTGTTAAAATTTTAAATTTGAAACAAAAAAGCGTGAATTTTATTTAAGCTGATAAAACATTCCGTGTTCAAAAATTATCTATTTCGATGTTATGTTCTATTAAATCAACTATTTTGTTTTGGATGCACAAAAAAATAACTGTTAAATCAAAAATTGTCTTTATATATTGTTTTTAACTGAGTAGCAGATCATAATTTTTTGTTTCATTTCGAAAAATTAAAGTTTGTTTGGCAGTCTTTTTCTTCTAATTATGCAAAACAATTTATATTAAACACTTTCATTATGTAAGAGTTTTGACCAAGATGTTGATTGTTTGTAATTTTTGGATTAGTTTTTTGTTTTTGTTTTTCTAAAATCCATTTTTTATCCCATCAAGATTTTTAAAGAATAAATTTTCTAAAATGTAGGAAACTAGTTTTTTCAAATAACTGTTTTCTTGACACACAAACCAAAAACAAGTTTTCATTGGTTTTTCACCACTTACATTGGTTTTTGAGGGTTTTTGAGGATTTTTTTTGTTTTTTTTTATTTTTTTTCCTATATTTACCCATTAATATAGGAAAAATAAATAAACCTGTGCATCTACTATTCATAGACTGTTAAGATTTTATTTTTTGAAATTTGGTTAGTTTAAAACAAATAGTATATATGTTTTTTTGGTCAAGATAGTATATACATAAGCATCAATTTTATATCTATGCTAACTGAAACTAACATTAAATGTAATAAAATTAGTACTTTTTTTTGAACCAACTAAAATTAGTACATTGTGAATGATATTCTACCTAATAAAAATAGATCTTTTATATAATAAATTGATCTTCATAATTTTTTTTCTTACTATATCGAACTACACGATAACTCATATACAATTTTTAACTTATCAATAAAATAAATTTAATAATAAAAAAGTTAACTATTAAAATAATACGTAAACATTACTGTTAATTAAATTTTGTATTAAAAATTATTTTTCATCATTTTACTATTTCATGCCTATAAGTATAAGATTTTAGAACCAATATAATACTTTGTAGATAAGAACATTTTTAAAACACTTGTCAATAAAATAAAACTAATTATTAAAACTAGTTTTATGTAAATTTAAGTCAAGTTCGTAAAAATAATATACAACATTTAAAATCAAATAAATTTTTAATCAAAACTTAAAAAAAAGATTAAAATATACAGAAAATTTAAAACTAAAAAAAAAATAAAAAAAAAAAACAAAAACCAGAATCTAAAATCACCATTAGTTTTTTTGAAAAAAAACTAAAATCTACTACAAAATCAAAAATCAAAAACTAAAATCCAAAAACTAAAAATTAAAAAATAAAATCCGAAAACTAAAAACTAAAACCCAAAAACCAAAATCTAAAATTTAAGTTAACAATCATCACTCAAATGTTTTTTCCCTTAAATACACCCAACAAAATTTGAGACGAAAAAGAAAGGAAAAATGAGAAGAGAGGATAAACGAGAGCGAGCGGTGGAATTGCTTCTAGTTTTAGTAAAGAAGCATAACCGTGTCTCCTTTAATGTCTTGTTACTATTCCCAATTTGTTCCAACATGTCTTCTTCTTCACAGACACCTACGTTTTATCCCTTTCTCTCCCATGTAAAATATCTAAATCCTCAAACATATAATTTCTCTCAATTAATTATATGTTTTCTAAATGAAAATATTAGCTTCTTGACAATAATCTGTCCACATGTCTTAATTTTCTAACTAATTAATTCTACTTTGGACAGGAAGTGTTCAGGTGCGGAGATGATTATGAAATTAATTAATGATTACGTGTGTTTATTGGGTTTTGAATTATTTATTCTTTTTATTCGTTTTATAATACTTCCTTTTTTTTCTATGATATTTTAGTACAAACACACAAATTAAAAAAAATGTATTTTTATTAAAAACATTTGATTACAAAAAATAGAAATTAATTATTACTATTCTAAAAAAATAAGATAAAAGATACACATTAACTTTTAATAATTTAATCAATTAATTTAATAGTTTTTACATAAAAAATTTCAAAATATCATACAAATTGAAACAAAAATATTTTCTAATACTAATACAAAAAGAAACAGAGAGAATATTATATTTGAAATTTTATATTGTTTTGTAAGATATCTTAATATTTATTTTATTTTTAAAAATTCCGTAATCAGTTATTTTTTTGAAGATTAAAATTGTTTAGTCGACAAAAATAAAACTTGTTTAATATATTTTATGATAATTAAACTATGTATTAAAGAAAATTAAAACAATAAAATAAAATGGATTATTTGTTTTGTCGTTTTTCAGCGTATATAAAGGATCCTTCCACCGCCTTCGGAACTCAAAGAGAAAGTTAAAACGAAATTAATTTTATTATTTTCGCAGCCGCTCGCTCACGGAGCTGTCACATAAAGCAACATACAACTCGTCCACGTCATCAATAAAGCTTCGTGGTAAAGTCTCACGCCGCTGTTTTCTCCCCCCTATCTCACAGATTCGTCACGCGAGCAACTCACTTTGGATTTAACCGTGGTTGAAAAAAGCAGATAACTTAACCATGGTTAAGTGTTTAACCTGAACGTGGTTTAAGTATACCCCACTACTCAGCATCAGTTTATATAGTACCAAAGCATTGCCGGAGATTTAGCAAACACAAAACAAAAACTCACCGGAGAAAACGAATGTGATTTTATTTCTTCTCAAACATTTTAAAAAATGATGATCGGAGAAACTCATCGTGCTTATCCAACGGTTCAGATTCCTCCATGGCCACTTAACGACGATCTAACGGCGGTTGATATTTACGGAAGTCCTGACGGCGGAAATAGCATGCTCGAGGCTTTGGCTGCGTTACAGCGTTATCTTCCGTCGAATGAGCCGGATCTGGATACTGACCCGGAACTGTCCGGTCCAGATTCGGCAATCGATACGTACTCATGTGATCATTTCCGGATGTACGAGTTTAAAGTCCGGCGATGCACTCGTGGCCGGAGCCACGACTGGACGGAGTGCCCTTACGCTCATCCCGGAGAGAAAGCTCGCCGTCGAGATCCGAGGAAGTATCATTACTCCGGTACGGCGTGTCCTGAGTTTCGCAAAGGCGGTTGCAAAAAAGGAGACGCGTGTGAGTTCTCTCACGGCGTTTTCGAGTGCTGGCTTCATCCGGCGCGTTATCGGACTCAGCCGTGTAAAGACGGTGGTAACTGTCGCCGTCGTGTTTGTTTCTTCGCTCATTCGCCGGATCAGATCAGGGTTTTGCCGAACCAAAGCCCCGATCGAGTTGATTCTTTCGACGGTGTGTCTCCGATTCGTAGGGCGTTTCAGTTTTCGATTTCTCCGACCTCCGGTTCGCCGCCGGTGAGTCCACGAGACGACTCAGAGTCTTCTTCTTTATTTAATCGTTCTCTCGGGTCGGGTTCGGTAAACGACATCGTCGCGTGTATGAGGCATTTGCAGCTTAATAAAGTGAAGTCTCTTCCTTCCTCTTACAACAATCAAGTCGGATGCTACGGATCCGGGTTCGGATCGCCACGTGGATCACTCTTGGGTCCCGGGTTTCGGAGCCTACCAAATACCCCGTCCCGACCGGAGATTGGTTATATGGACATTTGGGATAATGGTTTGGAGGAAGAACCGGCGATGGAACGGGTCGAGTCGGGTCGTGAACTGCGAGCGAAGATGTTCGAGAAGCTCAGCAAGGAAAACTGCATGGATCGGGTTGACCCGGATCCGTATCAGGGTTCAGGTGAAGCTCCTGATGTCGGGTGGGTCTCTGAACTGGTGATGTGATTTGATTCGAGCGGTATGCTACCGGATATCTGAATATCGTTTATAAGGTTTAACTAAAGATTATTATCATTATGGATTTTCTCTGCAAATGTGTAAATATTTTTCACGGATTTCATATAATTTCTAAATTTCTAATATATAATATGTATCGCCGGGGGAGATGCTTAGGATTTTTAAATGATTAAAGTCTAATATATATTATAAATATTTTGTAATTTTATTTTGTTATGCTGGATGCAACTCTTGTAATCTACTATTAATGAACGTAATGAGTATGTAAATTATTATTTTTGCTATGAACACTAAGTGTACATTTATTTATTGTTTCTTTTCAACTAATGATTTGTTTAGTTCTATTTATTTAGAAGCATGCGTGAAGTGGTGTTTGTGATGTGATTAACGTCCGTAAACATTATTATCGGAGAGTGTGATTATGTTCTAAACAAGTCGGTGATCATTTTCTGTCTTGTCGAGTTTGGGATGGGTCGTTGTACTCGTGTGTCCTTTGGGTAGAAAAATAGTAGTAATCAACTTTGAGTAAACAAGAAGTTAAACATAAATTATACTAAAGGTAAATGAGTATCGAAGCACGTTGCACGGTTTTGAACTTTTTTTGTTTTTTTTTTTAACTTATTGTATGGACTAGTTGGATGTTGTTAATTGGAATTTGAAGCACATAATTAATATATATATATATTAATTCAATCCGAAAATCGGGAATTTAGATCCGTTTACAAGCCGGTTTTGAACAAAATTTCCAAGGTCAAACTATTACAAACTAGCTTCGCCCGCCCACTAAACCCGACACATTCCGCTAGTCCGTCTTTCGAAATTTCTTAGAATTGGTTAGTGTTCTCAACTATCGACGATAATCCCGAAAAAGTGAAGTTCTCCTTGTTGCCTCGGATGCCGGGATTTCTCGGGTCGTCTCCAGAGTAACTTACTCCCAATGAACACCACCGAACTTGTAACCGTCACTATCATTGAAGCGCTAGACGACCAATAGGGGAGGTGATGTGCCCTGGTTCGTGGATCAGTCCATTGGAGCCAACCAGCATGGAGATCAGGACGTTATGAACAATTTGACCGAGGTTCGTTCATCCGACCGTACCGATCAGACTGACCAAGCCGTTCCGCGTGCGTCCCGATTGGAGCTTCGGCTGGAACCACGTCCAGACGACCTAACCGACCGAACCACAGCCCGTCTTCCCCAACCAACTCGACATTCTAAAACCCACGGTCGAGCCAGACTTAGCTTGGGTCGTGAAGAAACCAAAGACGGACATGCATTCTTATCTGGCGGACCATCCGGACAGTCCCGCAAGCGTCCTTATCTTTACCCCGTGCATCCATCTGGTTCGGATGAACCTGGACATCTTGACTAGTCTTCTCCATTTTCCGTGCCTTGACCAGATCTAGTCTTCTCCATTTTCCGTG
>NC_027754.1:1412358-1412634 GCF_000695525.1 Brassica oleracea var. oleracea | reverse complement strand
CTAAGTCAAGGCTGAACCAATGCTAAATCTAAATAGGTGTTCGGTACCTTTTTACATTTATCCGACCATATAACTACTTAAGATGGGCATATCGAGTTTTTCTGCCAAAAAATGTTTTTAACAAGCCTTAAAGGAATTGTGCTTCGACTATTCCATTTGCAGGGCGTGTCTAGACCTTTCTGTCGAACCAAATTTAAAAAAGATGGAGCATAGCCTTAAGTTTATGTGGTAATAGCTTGTTTTTTTATCTCGAGATCGAATCCGCTGAATTGGTTC
>NC_027754.1:1408569-1412199 GCF_000695525.1 Brassica oleracea var. oleracea | reverse complement strand
ATATCGAGTTTTAACAAGCCTTAAAGGAATTGTGCATCGACTATTCCATTTGCAAGGAGTGTCTAGACCTTTCTGTCCAACCATATTTCAAAAAGATGGGGGCATAGCCTTAAGTTTATGTGGTATTGGCTTGTTTTTTTATCTCGAGATCGAATCCGCTGCATCGGTCAATGAATGCTTATTGTATGAGTTATGTCTCTGGTCGAGATAATCGTATATGGTGGTCTAAGTCAAGGCTGAACCAATGCTAAATATAAATAGGTGTTCGGTACCTTTTTACATTTATCCGACCATATAACTACTAAAAATAAGCATATTGAGTTTTTCTGCCGAAAAATGTTTTTAACAAGCCTTAAAGGAATTGTGCTTCGACTATTCCATTTGCAGGGTGTGTCTAGACCTTTCTGTCAAACCAGATTTAAAAAAAGATGGAGCATAGCCTTAACTTTACGTGGTAATAGCTTGTTTTTTTATCTCGAGATCGATTCCGCTGCATGGGTCCATGAATGCTTATTGTATGAGTTATGTCTCTGGTCGAAATAATCATATATGGTGGCCTAAGTCAGGGCTGAACCAATGCTAAATCTAAATAGGTGTTCGGTACCTTTTTACATTTATCCGACCATATAACTACTAAAGATGGGCATATCGAGTTTTTCTGCCGAAAAATGTTTTTAACAAGCCTTAAAGGAATTGTGCTTCGACTATTCCATTTGCAGGGCGTGTCTAGACCTTTCTGTCAAACCAGATTTAAAAAAAGATGGAGCATAGCCTTAACTTTACGTGGTAATAGCTTGTTTTTTTATCTCGAGATCGAATCGCTGAATCGGTCGATTAATGCTTATTTTATGAGTTATGTCTCTGGTCGAAATAATCATATATGGTGGCCTAAGTCAGGGCTGAACCAATGCTAAATGTAGAAAGGTGTTCGGTCCCTTTTTACATTTATCCGACCATGTAACTATTAAA
Organism: Brassica oleracea var. oleracea; assembly: GCF_000695525.1. NCBI lineage: Eukaryota > Viridiplantae > Streptophyta > Magnoliopsida > Brassicales > Brassicaceae > Brassica > Brassica oleracea. Next base: position 1,411,230 of record NC_027754.1, on the reverse strand, counting down.
GATGGGCATATCGAGTTTTTCTGCAGAAAAATGTTTTTAACAAACTTTAAAGCAATTGTGCTTCGACTATTCCATTTGCAGGGCGTGTCTAGACCTTTATGTCGAATCAGATTTAACAAAGATGGAGAATAGCCTTAAGTTTAAGTGGTAATAGCTTGTATTTTTTATCTCGAGATCGAATCTGCTGAATTGGTTGATTAATGCTTATTTTATGAGCTATGTTTCTGGTCGAGATAATCATATATGGTGGCCTAAGTCAAGGCTGAACCAATTCTAAATCTAAATAGGTGTTCGATACCTTTTTACATTTATCCGACCATATAACTACTAAAGATGGGCATATCGAGTTTTTCTGCAGAAAAATGTTTTTAACAAACCTTAAAGGAATTGTGCTTCGACTATTCCATTTGTAGGGCGTGTCTAGACCTTTATGAGATTTAAAAAAGATGGAGCATAGCCTTAAGTTTATGTGGTAATAGCTTGTTTTTTTATCTCAAGATCGAATCCCTGAATCGGTCGATTACTGCTTATTGTATGAGTTATGTCTCTGGTCGAGATAATCATATATGGTGGTCTAAGTCAAGGCTGAACCAATGCAAAATCTAAATAGGTGTTCGGTACCCTTTTACATTTATCCGACCATATAACTACTAAAAATAAGCATATCGAGTTTTTCTGCCGAAAAATGTTTTTAACAAGCCTTAAAGGAATTGTGCTTCGACTATTCCATTTGCAGGGCGTGTCTAGACCTTTCTGTCGAACCAGATTTAAAAAAGATGAAGCATAGCCTTAAGTTTATGTGGTAATAACTTGTTTTTTTTATCTCGAGATCGATTCCGCTGCATGGGTCCATGAATGCTTATTGTATGAGTTATGTCTCTGCAGATTTAAAAAAGATGGAGCATAGCCTTAAGTTTATGTGGTAATAGCTTGTTTTTTTATCTCAAGATCGAATCCCTGAATCGGTCGATGAATGCTTATTGTATGAGTTATGTCTCTGGTCGAGATAATCATATATGGTGGCCTAAGTCAAGGCTGAACCAATGCCAAATCTAAATAGGTGTTTGGTACCTTTTTACATTTGTCCGACCATATAACGACTAAAAATAAGCATATCGAGTTTTTCGGCCGAAAAATGTTTTTAACAAGCCTTAAAGGAATTGTGCTTCGACTATTCCATTTGCAGGGCGTGTCTAGACCTTTCTGTCGAACCAGATTTAACCAGATTTAAAAAAGATGCAGCATAGCCTTAAGTTTATGTGGTAATAGCTTGTTTTTTTATCTCAAGATCGAATCCCTGAATCGGTCGATTACTGCTTATTGTATGAGTTATGTCTCTGGTCGAGATAATCATATATGGTGGCCTAAGTCAAGGCTGAACCAATGCTTAATCTAAATAGGTGTTCGGTACCTTTTTACATTTATTCGACCATATAACGACTAAAGATGGGCATATCGAGTTTTTCTGCCGAAAAATGTTTTTAACAAGCCTTAAAGGAATTGTGCTTCGACTATTCCATTTGCAGGGCATTTCTAGACCTTTATGTCGAACCAGATTTAGGGCGTGTCTAGGCCTTTCTGTCGAATCAGATTTAAAAAAGATGGAGCATAGCCTTAAGTTTATGTGGTAATAGCTTGTTTTTTTATCTCGAGATAGAATCCGCTGAATTGATAGATTAATGCTTATTGTATGAGTTATGTCTCTGGTCGAGATAATCATATATGGTGGCCTAAGTCAAGGCTGAACCAATGCTAAATCTAAATAGGTGTTCGGTACCTTTTTACATTTATCCGACCATATAACAACTAAAAATAAGCATTTCGAGTTTTTTTTGCCGAAAAATGTTTTTAACAAGCCTTAAAGGAATTGTGCTTCGACTATTCCATTTGCAGGGCGTGTCTAGACCTTTCTGTTGAACCAGATTTAAAAAAGATGGTGCATAGCCTTAAGTTTATGTGGTAATAGCTTGTTTTTTTATTTCGAGATCGAATCCACTGCATCGGTCCATGAATGCTTATTGTATGAGTTATGTCTCTGCTCGAGATAATCATATATGGTGGCCTAAGTCAAGGCTGAACCAATTCTAAATCTAAATAGGTGTTCGATACCTTTTTACATTTATCCGACCATATAACTACTAAAGATGGGCATATCGAGTTTTTCTGCCGAAAATTGTTTTTTAACAAGCCTTAAAGGAATTCTGCTTCGACTATTCCACTTGCAGGGCGTGTCTAGACCTTTCTGTCGAACCAAATTTAAAAAATATGGAGCATAGCCTTAAGTTTATGTGGTAATAGCTTGTTTTTTTATCTCAAGATCGAATCCCTGAATCGGTCGATTACTGCTTATTGTATGAGTTATGTCTCTGGTCGAGATAATCATATATGGTGGCCTAAGTCAAGGCTGAACCAATGCTAAATGTAGAAAGGTGTTCGGTACCTTTTTACATTTATCCGACCATGTAACTACTAAAGATGGGCATATCGAGTTTTTCTGCAGAAAAATGTTTTTAACAAACCTTAAATGAATTGTTCTTCGACTATTCCATTTCCAGGGCGTTTCTAGACCTTTCTGTCGAATCAGATTTAACAAAGATGGAGAATAGCCTTAAGTTTAAGTCGTAATAGCTTGTTTTTTTTATCTCGAGATCGAATCCGCTT
>NC_027754.1:1408222-1408455 GCF_000695525.1 Brassica oleracea var. oleracea | reverse complement strand
AGGTGTTCGGTACCTTTTTACATTTATCCGACCATGTAACTACTAAAGATGGACATATCGAGTTTTTCTGCAGAGAAATGTTTTTAAATAGTCTTAAAGGAATTGTTCTTCGACTATTCCATTTGCAGGGGGTGTCTAGACCTTTCTGTCTAACCAGATTTAAAAAAGATGGAGAATAGCCTTAAGTTTAAGTCGTAATAGCTTGTTTTTTTTATCTCGAGATCGAATCCGCT
>NC_027754.1:1405966-1408011 GCF_000695525.1 Brassica oleracea var. oleracea | reverse complement strand
GACCATATAATGACTAAAAATAAGCATATCGAGTTTTTCTCGAAAAATGTTTTTAACAAGCCTTAAAGGAACTTTGCTTCGACTATTCCATTTGCAGGGCGTGTCTAGACCTTTCTGTCGAACCAGATTTAAAAAAGATGCAGCATAGCCTTAAGTTTATGTGGTAATAGCTTGTTTTTTTTATCTCGAGATTGATTCCGCTACATGGGTCCATGAATGCTTATTGTATGGGTTATGTCTCTGGTCGAGATAATCATATATGGTGGCCTAAGTCATGGCTGAACCAATGCTTAATCTAAATAGGTGTTCGGTACCTCTTTACATTTATCCGACCATATAACGACTTAAAATAAGCATATCGAGTTTTTCTGCCGAAAAATGCTTTTAACAAACCTTAAAGGAATTGTGCTTCGACTATTCCATTTGCAGGGCGTTTCTAGACCTTTCTGTCGAACCAGATTTAAAAAAGATGGAGCATAGCCTTAAGTTTATGTGGTATTGGCTTGTTTTTTTTTTCTCGAGATAGAATCCGCTGCATCGGTCGATGAATGCTTATTGTATGAGTTATGTCTCTGGTCGAGATAATCATATATGGTGGCCTAAGTCAAGGCTGAACCAATGCTAAATCTAAATAAGTGTTTGGTACCTTTTTACATTTATCTGACCATATAATGACTAAAAATAAGCATATCGAGTTTTTCTTGCATTCACTGTTTTTCCCATTTCCAATCACCACACACAAACCTTTCACCAATAGATCTCTTCCTATTAATAGCGAACGCCAGAGATAAGAGTTAATTTTCTTTCTTTTAGCTGTCAAGATAGTTTCATATGCGAAATATAATCCTTTTAGAACTCGAGTCATTAGACAGTTTGGATTTTGTAAAACTCTCCATGCCTGCTTTGCTAGTAAGGCTATGTTGAAACTTTCTAGATCTTTGAATCCCATGCCACCTTCTCTCTTCGGTAAACATAATCTCTGCCAAGCATAGTTGTCCCGGATGACCATTTACAAACATCAAATAGAAACAAAATACATTGCATTTCACTGAACAATCGATTACATAAGGTGATTGAAACAGAACATAAAATCAACATTCTTTTTCCAGAAAAATACTAAACCACCATTTAAACCTACAAGAGCAACAGAAGAATAGCAACAATTTAATTCACACCCAAGGTCTCTGATGTAGTCATCTTGTTGCTTGGTCTCGGATATGCATATAATGTCCAAGAGATATTTCCGAGTTATCTCCTTTAGACGTCGAACTGTCGAGTCATTGCCTAGACCTCGACAGTTCCAATACAATGTCCTCATGGTGAAAGTGGTGGTTCTGGACCCACTGTGCCTCCCAAAACAGCTGAGTTCTCAGGCTCCACATCTTCATCTTTTTCTTAAATCTCCACAGTAGGATCAGGCATCTTCGACCGTTTGGTGTTTGCTGCTCCGCTTGTTTCTCCACATTCCATACTCTGGAATTTAGCCATGTGACCATTGGTCTATGTCATCCAAGCCTTCCTTTCAAGACCCGCCACTATGTTTGCTTTGATGCCAAAAGTATCAGCTGGATTATGCATTTCCTTAGTGATCCCATCATATGTATCCATGGAACGCATGCCTAATCCATTCCACAACTCATAATCATCAGCATCTTCCTCCATGCCCTCTTGATCTCTGACCTCTTCAGTTTCCTGATCATTGTCTTCCGCTGCTTCACCACCCTGTTGATCCTCCTCTTCATTAATGTTTTCAATGATCACCCCATGATTGGGCATAGTTGTGGAGCCTCATATTCGTCTCCACTATCGCCATCATCATCATCTCCCTGGTCAGGGCCTCGTTAATTAATACAAATGCACCAAAGTCATGAGTGAGCATTCATGGAAGTCAAAGCTGAACCAATGCTAAATCTAAAAAGGTGTTCGGTACCGTTTTACATTTATCCGACCATATAACTCCTAAAAATGGGCATATCGAGTTTTTCTGCTGAAAAATATTTTTAACAAATCTTAAGGGAATTGTGCTTCGACTATTCCATTTGCAG
>NC_027754.1:1396786-1401492 GCF_000695525.1 Brassica oleracea var. oleracea | reverse complement strand
TTTTTTATCTCGAGATCGAATCCGCTGCATCGGTCGATGAGTCAGTCCATGCATTCACTGTTTTTCCCATTTCCAATCACCACACACAAACCTTTCACCAATAGATCTCTTCCTATTAATAGCGAACGCCAGAGATAAGAGTTAATTTTCTTTCTTTTAGCTGTCAAGATAGTTTCATATGCGAAATATAATCCTTTTAGAACTCGAGTCATTAGACAGTTTGGATTTTGTAAAACTCTCCATGCCTGCTTTGCTAGTAAGGCTATGTTGAAACTTTCTAGATCTTTGAATCCCATGCCACCTTCTCTCTTCGGTAAACATAATCTCTGCCAAGCATAGTTGTCCCGGATGACCATTTACAAACATCAAATAGAAACAAAATACATTGCATTTCACTGAACAATCGATTACATAAGGTGATTGAAACAGAACATAAAATCAACATGCTTTTTCCAGAAAAATACTAAACCACCATTTAAACCTACAAGAGCAACAGAAGAATAGCAACAATTTAATTCACACCCAAGGTCTCTGATGTAGTCATCTTGTTGCTTGGTCTCGGATATGCATATAATGTCCAAGAGATATTTCCGAGTTATCTCCTTTAGACGTCGAACTGTCGAGTCATTGCCTAGACCTCGACAGTTCCAATACAATGTCCTCATGGTGAAAGTGGTGGTTCTGGACCCACTGTGCCTCCCAAAACAGCTGAGTTCTCAGGCTCCACATCTTCATCTTTTTCTTAAATCTCCACAGTAGGATCAGGCATCTTCGACCGTTTGGTGTTTGCTGCTCCGCTTGTTTCTCCACATTCCATACTCTGGAATTTAGCCATGTGACCATTGGTCTATGTCATCCAAGCCTTCCTTTCAAGACCCGCCACTATGTTTGCTTTGATGCCAAAAGTATCAGCTGGATTATGCATTTCCTTAGTGATCCCATCATATGTATCCATGGAACGCATGCCTAATCCATTCCACAACTCATAATCATCAGCATCTTCCTCCATGCCCTCTTGATCTCTGACCTCTTCAGTTTCCTGATCATTGTCTTCCGCTGCTTCACCACCCTGTTGATCCTCCTCTTCATTAATGTTTTCAATGATCACCCCATGATTGGGCATAGTTGTGGAGCCTCATATTCGTCTCCACTATCGCCATCATCATCATCTCCCTGGTCAGGGCCTCGTTAATTAATACAAATGCACCAAAGTCATGAGTGAGCATTCCGCAAGTCTCACAGAAACCACGAAGTTAGTAATACTGGAAGCGAAGCACCGTATTGACTCCTAGAGAGAACTGGAAGTTCCTTTGGAAGCGAAGAGAATGAGCGATATTCCATTTGATTCTGACTCTGAAAAACTCCAAATGATCTCCATTCTCTTCATTGTAATCTATTTGGATGTATTGACCCATGGTACGAGAAATGTGAACAATAACTTCACGGTTCATGTATTGGAAATGAATCCCTCTGATTTGAATCTAGAAAGGAATAAAATTCAGCATAGCGAGATCCATGAGTGGAGTCCAGCATTGTAACACCAACATTCGTTCAGCAAAAGCCCAGGGTCCTCTTCTGATGACGGTTTCCATCGCCTCCTTCGACGGAAAAACAAACTGAATCAACGATTTCCGATTATTCTTCCACGAGCCAAACCTTCGAGACCCCAGTTCCTGGGCCTTGTAGAAATGATGCCATGGAGGTTCTGATGACGCGGCATGACCGGCCTCCCAATGAGAATGAATATGTTCTCTTCTTCTGCTTGACGAACAATCTTCGTGGGAAGAACAAAATGAGTATCATCAATCCCTAAATCAATGTCTTGGAACGCTCTGTGGACGTTGTGTGCCATTGAATTAAAAAAAAAATCTCCAGCAGTATGATAAGAGATTTGCCAGGAAAATAAAACTGATTTGTGGAATTTGTGATACCCCATAATCGATTTTATAGATCTTCAGATTTGGTAACTGACATCGACACACTTCATCACGATGGAGAGTTGGTTCCTTCGTGGAGATAACTGACGTCGTGGGCAAAATCCGTGAGAAAATTCATCATCAACCACCCCTTTGATGGTGAGAAACTGCAAGAAATAAATTGTTTTTCTGGTGGCCTTTTCCGTTGCTTCATTGTACTAAAAATATGATATCCTCCATTTTCCATTAATTTATCTTCTTTCCACACTTATTATTATCTACAGATTACTTTTAAGTAGGCTTCGCATCCGGGTCCTCGGGTCGGGTCTTATCGGATGTGGGTCTTTCGGGTCTTGTAAATTTATACCTATATAGGTATCTATAATTTTTCGGGATCGGTTCTAGGTCGGATCTTGTCGTATCTGGGTTGGTTCGGGTCTATAATTCAAATACTTATAAAATACATGTCTAGGTTTTGAACTGATTGATCTATTCGGGTCGGTTTTTATCTCGGTTAAATTTTTGGGTCGGGTTTTGGGGTCCAGGCTAAAATGCCTAGGTTTCTTTTTATGCTAGGGAAAGAGGAATATGAGTAAATGGGCCTAGTACAGGCCTAAGCTAAACTGAAGACCCAACGAGAAGGATAGTTAGGGCCCAAAACGAGGTCGAGATGAGACTCTCTATAAAGACCGTAAATCCCTAGATCTGGAAAACAAAATATCTTCATCGCCTCTCGAAAAACCTAGCTCAGCAGTCGCCATGTACGAATCCGCGAACAGAGTAATTCTTCTTCGATCCATATAGCTTTCTCAATGAACTGTTTCTTCTTGGTAGGATTTTTTTTTTTTCTGATTAGATCGATTGTTTTTTGATGCAAAGATTCCAAGATGCAGGTTTGTTTCTCTTTTCTGAGATTTGTATCTGTAATTAGATAGATCATGTGATGTTTATCTCACGGTGATTAATTAAGTCCTTTGCAACAGCGTTAGGAGAACTCGCGAGAGATCTAAGGCAGTCGCCATGGACGAATCCGCGATCAAAGTAATTATTCTTATCATCGTTTTCTGTTTCTCGAATTAGTTGTTTTTTCATAGCTTATTAGATGTTTAGTTACTTTTTAGGGTTTGGAAGTTCTGGAATTGAAAGGAAGTGATGCAGGGATTCGAAATAGCAGGTTCGTCTCTTTTTTGAGATTTGTATATCTAAAATTAGATTGATCATTAATTAATATCTATATATATATATATATAGCATTATTACGAGGATGGTGGTCAAGGGATACGACACCTCCCCTCCTACTCCTCCTAAGGAGGTTGTCGTAGAGGCTATGATAAAACACTTGGGATACGACACCTTCACTCCTACTCCTAGGGAGGTTGTCGAAGAGGCTCTGAGAAAACACTTCGCATCACGTGGAATAACGTTAATACATGTTGCTGTTCCCGAAGAAAACAGTCATATTCTCTGCAGGTTATGTGGCTTCTTGCTCCACTGGCTTGATTGCTCTGCTGCTGCTGTTGCTTAGTCTATATAATAATCTTTGTGTGTTTTTTTTTCTTTTACAGTCACGGCTTAATCTATGTTAATGAAGAATGTGAAGCAGAGGCGTTGAAGCTTGATGGAAGTGACATGGGAGGAGGACGTATTTTAGAAGTTGCGGCTTACCCTTTTGCCGACAATCACCTTGACCATATCTTTGCTCCTACCAAAGCCACAGAATGCCTAGAGCGCACGTAAATTAATTTCTCTTCTTATTTTATTAAATGGACAAGTGTATCCCATGTTGATCTCTTGCTATATATTCAGGTTGTATGTTACAGGATTTGATACTTGCCTTGCTAGCAAGGATGATATCAAGAAGATGGTACGTGGGCTGTTCCCTGGATGCGGTGGTTGTTATGTTCGTAGGGGCGGGTCTGTTCTCGTTTATATCCGTGGTCAAGATGATATTGACAATGCTCTGAAACTTAGCGGAGTTTCTGTGAGAGGCTTTAAAATTGCAGTTGATACGGTCCTCCCAATAGAAAGGGTGATCGTTGGCACACCCGCAAGTATGTTACCTTCTTCATTCTTTTCCTTTTCGAGAAAAAAAACTAAAGCTTTCACTCATTCGTCTGTTTGTTTGTTTCAGTGTATTTGCCTCCTCTGCCTCAGGGAAATCAGAAGACTATCATCACTACTGACTAGAAATCTCTCTCTCTCTCTCTCTAAATACTCTCTCATAATGCTCTCTCTTGTTATTAACTACTTGTCATGCAATGCCCCACGCACTTCGAGTGTTATGTCTTGTCTGGATTTTAAATGTTATGTTTTTATTCTTGTGTTCTGAGTTTTATGATAAAACATTGTAAAAACAATATGACAAACTTGGTTGTCCAATCAAGTTTTAGTAACTTAAAAACACTAAGCTTAATATCTATGTTTCCACGCTTTAAAAAGACTAACCTTAAACCGTTGATCATAGTTTGGTTTTTCAATTGGTGCTTTCGTTTGTAATGCATTTGAATCTTTCTAAAGTCTCTGAGACGCTTTGCTCTTGTGTTGTTACATCCCTCGCAGCGACTCTGGTCCCTTTCGGAATTGCGAACCATTACCCCACAGCTGCATCAAATCACATAAAAAAAGAAAAGAAAAAATTGGCACTCTAGGCTAGAAAACGACTCACTTGGTGTGTGACAACTCGGCACTTATAGATTCTCAATGTTTGGCATCTTCAAGCAAATTATTAATTGAAACATTAGACTCTTTTCTATCAATGGCACAAACCAAAATCTCCAACCCCTCCCCCCC
>NC_027754.1:1381636-1396683 GCF_000695525.1 Brassica oleracea var. oleracea | reverse complement strand
AAGTGAACATTTGAAAATTGCAATGATTAAATTAAACCATTTTGTCTCTGCGGAAGTTGTGTTACTTCTTTCATTGCCAAAGAAACTGTTAAGCCATCTAGTAGGCATGGGCGTTCGGTGCCCCGCTCGATATCGGTCCGGTTGATTTGGATTTTCAGATTTTCGGTGTTATACTCATAAGTTCCATTCGGATTTTACTAATTATCGGATCGGGTTCGGTTCGGTTTCTTTCGGGTTTGATTCGGATCGGATGTAGCCATAGTTTAAAGTCGTCCAAAAATATATTTTTTAAACTTCAAAAATTGACAATTTTTTTTTTTCAAAATAAATAAATTATTTACAAATCTAATTAAAAACTAGTTAAACTATCTAAATTAGCTAAAAGGTATTCAAAATAACAAATAAAACAAACTACACAAATATTTTGAATACTCTAAAATATCTAAATCACCTTAAAATATATAAAAATATTAACATACTTAACTAATTTCGGATATTTTGGTAACCTAGTTCGGACTTCGGTTCGGTTCGGTTTATAACCAAACTCTCATAAGTCCTGTTCGGATATTTTTGTATAACAGTTCGGATTCGATTACGGTTTTCCCGGTTCGAGTTTAGGTTGGTACTTCGGGTTGAGTTAAAAACGCTCAGGCCTACCATCTAGGATGACTAGTAGCAACATAAGATTGTGTTAACCCTAGGTTAACCACGCTCCGCGCAATGAAAGCAGCACATCTGACCGAGTCCACCAACTCCACTTTCAACTCCCATAGTTCGAAAACCTGCAATTCCTCCATTACCTCCGAAGCTTCAAATTGCAGAGCCGACTAAACACGTGGTCTAACCACGGCTTTAAACAGATCGGAGAAAGAAGAGGCAAACATCACCTTTTGATATTTGAGACTTTTCATACTTTCCAACACCCACAAAAACACTTATAACTTGGCCTTCAACCTCGAACCAAACTTCGAGAAAGCTCTCCTACTATGCTGTAAGACCCCATCCTTATCATCTAAAACAATCCAAGCCGCCCTTGTTATTGAGCTTTCTCTGGAACACTCCATACCGACCTCACATCTCACCCAATCCTTTGGAGCTACAGATACCTGCGGCCTTTTTTCAGGCACATTTAAATCTTCTGCCACCTCCATTCTTCCATTTTTTTTCTCGAAATATTCTATATATTAGAAACAACATAGTCGTGATGGAAAGCATTTGTTAATACAATAGGAACATAGTTATGAAAAATATAAGAACTATTTTGGTCGGAATTCCTTGTCGCCATTAAATCTGCCGGCACATTACTTTCTCGTCTAACCCATTGTGTTCGACATGATGAAAATTTGCATTCCAGTTCCAGACTTCTCTCAAATAGTTATACATTCCAAAGCTAATTTTTCTTCCTGTGACCAGGTCGACCACATTTTTGCAACTTCCTTCACCCTTCTATATCCTTTTGCTTATGCTGATTGCATTGCAATGATTAAGGCTTTAAATTCTCCTTCCAAGGATGAGTGTGTTAGGTTGATACTTACACTCCCGGCTCCCCTAAATACACCTTCTGAATCTCTGAACAACCAGCCTACATCTGCCACATTAACGTTAGCTCTATATGAACCATCATAATTGCACTTGATCGAATTAGCCGGTGGTCTTTTCCAATTATTGCGGCGACGTTCTCCAGTTGCCATCGTGGTTGGAAGATATGTTGTGTCCCAAAGTTCACATGTTCAACGCTTCTTTTTGTTTTCCCAGACAACTTGGGTGACAAAACGCGTCTCACTGCACCATGAAAGAACTCATGAGCTCAAAATCTTCTTGTTAAGCCGTTTATTGGTGGTATCGCAGGTAAAAGTTTCAGGATCGTTGCGGTCTGCTTCTTGGGCATAATGTGTTGTTTTGGGAAATTACAGAAGCACACTACCTTTGATTTTTCTTCATTTGTTTTCTGTAAAACTTTTCTCCAGTGCTTATTAGTATAGATAAGGCTTATCTATAAGTTATACTTATCTAAGATATTTGATTAGTTAGAGTTATGTTTATCTCGTAGAGATTCTCTACTAATCCCTTGTATAAATATACATCTTATGTTAATGAAATACAATAAGTTTACACAAACTCTATATGGTATCACAGCATTTATGATCCAGACCTAAAAATTTCTTTTCTTCTGATTTCTTTCTCTTCTTCTTCTTACGTTAAAATTTCTTTTATTCTCAAAAAACTCTTCCCCTCAAAGATGTCATCAGAATCTTCAATATCTTCAAAGACTGCAGAGTCGGCTCCTGTCTTTGACATAACCAAGAGTACTCTCATCTCTCTTAATATGTCTAACATCTGCAACAAACTTCATAACCTGGCGTCTGCAAGTTCAATCTCTTTTGGAAACTCATGAACTGCAGTGTTTCATTGATGAAACAGACAACGCTCCTTCTCAAAAACTCACAACTGAATCAGGCACGGAAGAACCAAATCCCAGCTTTGCTGCTTGGAACCGTCAAGATAAGATGTTATACAGTGCTCTACTAGGTTCTCTATCACTTGCTGTTCAACCTATTGTCGCCAGAGCTACTACAACTCGTGAGGTATTGAAGATCCTCGCTCAGACCTATGGAAAGCCGACGAGAGGTCACATCAAACAACTTAAACAACAGATCAAAATCACCAAGGGGACTAAGTCAATCAATGAATACATGCGCAGTAGCATTGATAAAGCTGATAAGTTAGCTCTTCTTGGAGCAGCGTATGATCATGAAGATCTACTGGACATCATTACTGATGGACTAGGAGATGATTACCGTGCAGTTGTTGACATGGTCAATGGACGTGACACACCAATATCCATTGACGAACTTCATGAAAAGCTGATTGTTCGGGAACATACCTTGAGCATCACTACTCCAGTCACAACTAATATTCCTACTCCAGTCACTGCTAATGCAGCTCAAGCTCGTCCTCAACAGAATCAAAGCTACTCTGCTCCTCGTGGTGGTTACCAAGGATCCTCTCGTGGTGGCTTCAGACCTCAACGTCCATATCTAGGGAAGTGTCAAATATGTGGAGTACAAGGACATGGTGCACAAAGGTGTCATCAATAGCAGAAACCACAACAGTATCAACCAATGACACAACCTGGATTCTATCAGCCGTCTTATAGAGGATCTCCACAATGGGCAGCTCCACATCTTCCTCTTCCAACACCATAGTGGCCGCAGCAAGCACACCATGTCACAACAAGTACTCCAGACATGTCTCAATGGCTACTGGATAGTGGAGGTTCTCATCACATTGCCAGCGACCTGAACAACTTGTCTCTTCATTCGCCATACAATGGTAGTCAAAACGTGATGGTTGGAAACAGTGCTAATCTTCCAATCACACATACTGGTTCAATTTTCCTTCCCTCTTCTCAACGAAATTTGAAACTCACGAATGTTCTTTGTGTACCTTCTATGCACAAGAACCTTATTTCTGTCAACAAGCTTTGTAAAGCTAATAATGTTTCTGTTGAATTGTGTCCATATGACTTTCAGGTGAAGGATCTACAAACGGGGACAACACTAGTAACCGGCAAGGCTAATGGCGGTGTGTATGAATGGCCGATGCTTTCCTCTTCTCCAATGGCCTTTTCTTCTTTTAAATCTTCCTTTTTGGATTGGCACTCTCGGTTGGGTCATCCTAATTTACAAACTCTTCGACATATGATTTCTAAGTTTTCTTTACCATTGTCTTCTTCTTTGTCATCTCATTTAAACTGCAATTCTTGTTCTATTAATAAAAGTCATAAACTTCCTTTTTCAAGTTCTTCTCTCATATCTAAAGCTCCTCTTGAAATAATTTTCTCAGATGTTTGGACCTCGCCATTAATTTCTGTGGATGGGTTCAAATATTTTGTTATCTTTGTTGATCATTTTACAAGATACATATGGTTTTATCCGATTAAAACAAAGTCCCAAGTGGCTCAGATTTTTCCTATCTTCAAAGCTCTAGTTGAAAATCGTTTTAAAACAAAAATTGTCACATTCTTCTCTGACAATGGAGGAGAGTTTCTTGCTCTTAAAAATTTTCTATCCTCTAATGGCATATCTCATATGACCACTCCTCCACATACTCCTGAACATAATGGAATTGCTGAGAGACGTAACAGACACATTGTGGAAACAGGTTTAGCTCTCTTGTCTCATGCAAACATGCCTTTGACGTATTGGACGTATGCTTTTGCTGCTGGCGTCTATCTGATAAACAGACTAACAACACTCTATAGTGCTGGCTTTGAGTTGCCTAACCAGAATGGTTGTCCCAAAGATTAGACGTTTTTTAGTTTTACTTCTGTTGCCATATTTTTTCTCTTTTCAAATTTTCTTGTGCGTCTGTATCAGATTTATTTTGGGAGTTAAAAATCTGTCTTAATCAGGGATATTAATAACAAGAAGATGGCTTATGGTATTAGTATATTTCTTGATACGATGTCTTGGTGAAGTCACAATTTATACAACTAGGTTGATGGTGTCGATTCTCTTAGTCTGAATTTGACCAAAGATTTTATTATAGTCAATGGAAAAAGCGAGCGAAGAAGTTTCTATAATTCTGAAACATTTGGCCGGTCGAACCGGGACCGTTCATTTAGGAGAAGAAACGTGTCAATATAGTATTGGCTGGTACTTTCTAGAACGGTACAGAATATATACGCATGTTATATGTTCACTATTACGACGCGTTTTAGATTTTCCGGACGTTTGCCTTTATAAACCTCTCTCGGGAAGAAAGTCTCAGATTTGAGCATAGACAAACTTATTCCGAACTTGCTGGGGAAGAAAGAGCAGAGGTTTCCTTTCTATCTTTTATCGTGTGTTATCTCTCTCCCCCTAGTTTATCGCAATCTATTTAGCATCTTGGTTTCTTGATTTGGATTTTTTCTATTTGCGGATACTCCTTTTTATAGTTTGTACCGAATTATCTCTGGATTTGATCTTCGAAATTCTTGTAAACTTTTTTCAGAATCGCTTTTGGTTGTAGCTAAGATCTTAGATATGTTCGATTGTAAACTTGGTGCGGGGATATTGATTTTGAGCTTTGTAATTTTTTTTTCAGGTAGCTGACTCGTTTCACGGTTGTATACAGACTTGTATTTGAGAATGGCTTAGGTATGATTCCCTTTTTTTTTCATTTCTGTATTGAAGTTAATTGCGAGTTGATTAATTGTTAGTTTGATTGAATTGGTGAAATGTGTGATGTTGCAGAAAGCACACAAGGTCAATGTCTCTCTCTCTTGGACATATGATTACAAAGCTACATTTTGTGAAAGCTGAAAGTCTCAACCTTTTAGCTCCATAGTGTTGCATTAACTTAGACATTACTACATTAGGCTTACAATTACTTGATAGTCAGTCGCAGAACAGGGTGTGAGTTAATTATGTTAGATATTGACACGTTTGTTTGTATGCGTCATAACTAATGAATACTTGATTGTGTATACGCTTTTGCTTTTGAATTGCTTTGCCTTCTATTCTTTTCGTATATGAGAGTCTTCTTCTTCGCTGTGTGAGCTGGTTTAATTAACATTGAGTATGTATCCCTTTGTCAGGCATACGGGGATAGTTGTGTATGGAAATGAGTACTTTTTTGGAGGAGGAATCCAACATTTGCCTGCTGGCACCACCCCATATGGAGCACCACTGCGAACTGTAGAGGTGGTTGACTCACATGTTCCTAAGGATGTGTTCGAGATGTACTTGGATGAGATCAGTCCACGTTACACTGCTGAATCCTACAATCTGCTTACTCACAACTGCAACAACTTCCTTCAGCAACGAGGTCGCTCAGTTTCTGGTTGGTTAAGGGTTTCCAGACTACATTCTTCAGCTTCCCAATGAGGTCATGAACAGCCCCATGGGTGGTCTTTTAAGTAAGTAGCTTATACTTTGCACCTCTTTGTCTTTAGCTTTTTGCTGATCTAGTTTCATCTCCTCTGCAGTGCCGATGATACAAAACCTGGAAACAACTCTAAGAGCTGGCGCTGTTCCTAACGCTCCCCAGTTTAGGCCTCAGACAGAACCTTTTGGAGCTTTTAGCAAGGATGAAGGTCCAAAACTACCGAACAAACCCAGTGAAAATCAAATCAAGTCTGAGAAGGCGTCCAAGTCTGAGGATGCCAAAACCTCAGTTCCAACTGAAAAAGCGTCACAGGTTTCTCAAGCTTCTTCTAATTAAGAGAAGGTGAAGGAGGATCCACTGGGTGATGCTAGGACCAAGATTCAGGAAGAGATCACGCGTGAATTTGCAGCTCTCATGGCACAAGGCAAACTAAGAGCAAGTGAGGCAGCCGTTATGGCGACAAAAGAGTGATGCAAAAGTATGGACATCTCGATGTATATGCTTAGTCTAATAAAACAGATTAAACGGTTTCTTTTGCTGTTGTATTGAAAACGAGATTTTATTACTATTTTCCAGCTACATTCGTGTATCAATGTTCAATGATTTACAGATTAGAAGTCAGAAAGTAAGAGAGCAAAAATATATAAGCATCATGGCTATTGAATTTGGAACAGTTAGGACACTTGGGTCTCTGAAGAATCTACTCTTATGCTATCCGACACAATCTGAGGAGGATCTGTGAACGATGTTACAGGCTCTAACTCAATAGATGTCTCTTTGGATCTGTGAAACACCTCTGCAGGAATATTGATTCCTGCAAAGCCAACCATTACAGCTACAGCACCAATGAAGTCGATGAAGCTTGGTTTGTTCCCTGATAAGCTGTCTACAATGGCCGCCAATGGAACCTGTATAGTCAGCCCAGCCGATGCCACTGTGGTTGTTGTCAAAAGTACAGCCTTTGCCCATAGGTAGTCACTGAGTACATTATCTAATAAACCTGAAAACACCAAACACACATTCCAACATCAAATCCTAATGTATTACTTGCACCTTAAAGATTACAAACATATACCTTTGCCAACCACCAGACTTAACTGTTTCAAGGTTAGTGCGTTGAAGCGTTCTCGCTTTGTAAAGTTTAGTATCAGAGCAGCAGGCAAGAAGATAAAAAAGTTGAAGAGCCCTAGAAACCCAAGAAGCTGAGCCATACTGAACCGGCCGCTTCTTTCATCATCATCAAGAAGCTTCTTGCGTATAAGAGTGATGTAGACGGCGTAAAACACCATCAGCGAGAGAACATCTCCCAAAAGAGGGTTTTTAGCTGTTGCAGTCGAGTTTGATTCTGAGTCGCCAAGACTCACAATTATGGTACCAGACATACAGAGAAGCACACTGACGAGTTTCAACCACGTGAACTTTTCTCCCAAGAATATTAGTGACACCAGAAACGTGAATGGGCTTGATGAGCTGCTTAAGATAGTATTGGACTGCAGTTAACACAAAATACAAAAAAAATCAAGAGTAGTTTCAGAACATAGCAATAAAGATGAGTTTGCAGTGTTCTTACCGTAACTGTGGTGTACTTGAGAGAGAGATTGAAAGTAAGCTGAGCCAAGAACCAAAACAGACATATCACAAGGCTAACTTTAGCAACACGCATCCGTGTCCAACGTCCCTTCTCATCTAACCCTTTGCCACCACTATCGTTAACACCATCAACAACCTCAAGCTCTAAACTTTCCAATCCAGATTCAATCTCATCTCCATCCACTCTTGCAACAACCCCTGATTCTTCAGATTTCACATCACTTTGTCCAAGCAAAACAGCTTTCTCTGATTCTACCAATTCAAGCAAATGAGACCTTTTGTTTCTCCAAATGAGTAAACTTCCGTACGAATCTTCGAGGTAGCGACCGATCTCGAAGAGAGGAAAATAAACGACGAAGAGAGAGTTGCAAATGAAAGTGATCAAGAAGGGAGAGATGCCGGCGTCCACCACAGACTGGACTACGAAGCTGGCTGCGATCCAAATCGTGGCGACGGCGAATATGTATATCAGACCTAATACCCATCTCTATACTTCACTTGACATATCTCTTCGAATCGCAATTAGTTGGGATTGAGCTCAACGGATCTCACCTATCAAGATCAATGAAACGCATTGTGTTGGAGTAAGCTTGAAAAGGAAAGAAGATTGAGATGCAAGGCATTATCCTAATCCTACCGAGTTATGGAGATAGATACATAATATTATTAGGAGTTATCTAAAGTTACGTAATCTATTAGGATTAGGATAAACACAAGCTCTATATAAGTAGATGTCGTTTGTGTGACATACCTTAATAGAGTTTGGGGATTAAGCTTGAGTTTTCAGTTAGTTTCTCAAGTTAATAATAAGAGAGTTATACTTATTTGATCTTTGAATTCTATATTTGGTATCAGAGCACTAAGGTTCAGAAGAGATGAGTGGTGATATCGTCATGGCGACGAACTTGAATCCAAAGGAAGGAGGAGGATCTTCATCTATAAAGTGCCAAATGCTTAATTCAACAAACTATACAGTGTGGGCATTAAGGATGAAGATAGCTCTTAAAGTACACAAAGTCTGGGAAGCTATTGAAGATGAAGCAACCGAAGGAGAGAAGAATAACATGGCGATGGCGCTACTACTTCAATCTATACCGGAGGCGTTGATACTTCAAGTCGGCGAGCTTGATACATCGAAGAAGGTATGGGAGGCAATTAAAACCAGACACACCGGAGCTGAGAGAGTCAAAGAAGCGCGGTTGCAAACATTGATGAGTGAGTTTGATCGCCTCAAGATGAAAGATACAGAGCCAGTTGATGATTTTGGAGGCTAATTGGCTGAAATTGCATCAAAGTCTGCAGCCCTAGGTGTTAACATTGAAGAACTGAAGATGGTGAAGAAACTCTTAAGCGGTCTCCCACGGAGGAAGTACATCCATATTGTGGCATCATTAGAGCAAGTATTAGACCTAAATAATACTAGCTTTGAAGATATCATGAGTCGTATGAAGTCTTATGAAGAGAGGATACATGAGGATGAGGAACAATCTGATGATCAGCCAAAGCTAATGTATTCAAACGATGACTCGTGTGAAACACAAGTAACACATCTATCTCGTGACTACAACAAAGACCAACGTGATTACAATAGAGAGTACAGAGGACGTGGCAGAGGAGGAAGGTCTTATCACAGAGGGCGAGGCAGAGGAAGATACAATGGAGGCAGAGACACATCAAGGGTGATGTGTTATAGGTGTGATAAGATGGGACACTACGCCTCTAATTGCCCGGACCGCCTTCTCAAGCTACGAGAAACATTGGAGAATGACAATAGTGATACACAGGATGCAGACGAGCTAATGATGCACGAAGTTGTCTACCTCAATGAGAAGAATTGCTTGCCGGAGAAGTATGAAACAAATGATGATTCAAAGGACATATGGTACTTGGATAATGGAGCTAGTAATCATATGACTGGTGATAGGAGA
This sequence comes from Brassica oleracea var. oleracea, assembly GCF_000695525.1. Taxonomy (NCBI): domain Eukaryota; kingdom Viridiplantae; phylum Streptophyta; class Magnoliopsida; order Brassicales; family Brassicaceae; genus Brassica; species Brassica oleracea. Next base: position 1,387,291 of record NC_027754.1, on the reverse strand, counting down.
TATTTTTCAATGATGGACAAGACAATTACTGGAAAAGTGAGGTTTGGTGATGATTCACGAATTGACATCAAAGGAAAAGGTACTATCTTGTTTGTAGACATGAAGGGATAAGCAAGAAAGATGAATGATGTGTACTACATACCTGAGCTAAAAAGCAATATCATTAGCTTAGGTCAAGCAACGGAGTCAGGCTGCGACATACGTTTGAGAGGAGAACACCTAACTATGCATGATCAACACGGGAGACTCCTTGTGAAGGCAAACAGGTCGAAGAATCGACTATATAAGGTACGGATGGGGATAAAAGACTCATCACAACTTCACCTGAGCGAGATAAGCGAGTCAAACAGATTGCATGCTAGACTTGGGCATGTCAACACTGCAACTATGAGGATCATGATACAAAAGGAACTTGTCAGCGGAGTCTCAAATGTCAACGTTATCAAAGATGTGTGCTCATCATGCTTGCTTGGGAAACACACAAGAAAGATGATCCCTCAGGTAACAACATACAGAGCAACCAGACCATTGGAGTTGATACACGGTGACCTCTCTGGTCCTATAACGCCAGGCACGATGGGAGGAAATAGATATATCTTTGTAGTCATCGATGACCACACAAGATACATGTGGATAAGTTTACTTAAGGAGAAAAGTGAAGCTTTTGACAAGTTTAAGAAGATGAGAGGAGTAATGGAACAAGAAACTGGAAGAAGCATAACAACATTCAGAAGTGATCGAGGTGGTGAGTTCATATCTCACGAATTCAACTCATACTACAAGGATAATGGCATCAAGAGGCATCTCACGGCTCCGTACACGCCACAACAGAACGGAGTGGTTGAGAGAAGGAACCGGACACTAATGGAGATGGCTAGGAGCATCTTGAAGCACATGCACATGCCTAATTACTTGTGGGGTGAGTCTGTGAGGCATGCGACGTATTTGATCAATCGAATAGCGACAAGATCTCTTCAAAACCAAACTCCTTATGAGGTACTGCGAGGAAAGCGACCAAACATAAGCCACCTACGCATATTTGGATGCATCTGCTAAGCCAAAGTTGAGAAACCACACCTGAGAAAGCTAGATGACCGGTCTAGACTGCTTGTTCATCTTGGAACAGAACCTGGTTCTAAGGCGTACAGATTGCTTGACCTAGAGAAGAAAAGAATAACAGTAAGTCGTGATGTAGTGTTTGATGAAACCAAAGGATGGAACTGGAAGAGGATTGACGGAGAGCTAAGAAGCTATGACGACTTCAACGTGGTACTGGGAGGGTTTGGGAACCATGGGCTAGCAAAACCATCTGATCAAGCCCACGGCCAAGCACTAGAACAAGGTAGCAGCAGCAAAGAGGAAGAGATCCAACATGATGAAGCTGAGACTATGGATACAAATACAGTACATATTGAAGAAGAGGATGAAAGTGATCACGAGACAAGAGAGCTCCCAAGACGAAGTGAAAGACAAACATCAAGACCAAGATATCTTGAGGACTATGTCTTGGTCGCTGATGAAGAAGGAGAGATGATCCTGCTGTGCCTTAGTGAAGAGCCAAGAAACTTCGAAGAGGCAAGACAGTTGAAGGAATGGATAGAGGCTTGCAAGGACGAACTACAGTCCATTGAGAAGAACAAAGTATGAAGTCTAGTTGATCTTCCAGAGGGTGTGAAGCCGATAGGACTGAGATGGCTGTTTAAGATAAAATTTAACTCAGATGGAACCATCAAGAAGTACAAGTCACGCCTAGTGGCTAAGGGATATGTGCAGCAGTATGGGATAGACTACAAGGAAGTCTTTGCGCCTGTGGCTCGACTTGAAACAATTAGGCTACTGGTGAGTTTGGCGGATGTTTTGAGCTTGAATATAGGCTTTATTATCGGCTCATCTTGGGATTTCTTATCAGCCCATCTTGGAATTTCTTATTAGCCCAATTATGTTTAAGGCCTTTCAGGTATACATACTGACTAGATAAGATATTTTTGTTGTTTTTCGTTTTCTTTCGTCACGCGTTTTGTATTATTATTAAGTTTTTGTATTATTTATATAGATCAGTGTTTTTAAAACCGGATCGACCTGATGGTTGGATCGGGTTCGACCATGAACCAGTCATGTAATCGGGTTGAGTCTAATAATTGATTCAACCATAGGCCGATCACGTAGCTGGATTGAGTTTCAAAATTATTGAATTGAATAGAAACCATTAAAACCATCAAAAATCTAAAAACTAATAACATGAAGAAAAAAAACTAGATTATATTTACATATTTTATATTAAAATTTTATTTATATTTTAATTAATTATCATATTTATTAATATTACTTTTTAATTTATATATTAAAATAAATTAAATCAAGTTATTGAATCAGGTTTGACCGGTCAAACCACATTGAACTGCGAGCCAAATAATTTTAGGTTTACCTTCCGGTTGGAACGGTTTTAAAAACATTGATATGGAGTCAATAGACAACATATACTAACTCTCTTGTTTGCTTGTGTTATGGTGATTATGCGTTGCTATATAACTGATCTTTGTAGCCTTCCATGGACATATATAAAAGCTTTACTTATATTTTGACTAGAAACACAATATAAGTTAACTATAAAACAAAGTTTATTTTTTTGACTAAAATATAAAACAAAGTTTATCCACGCTCAAAACTGAAACCAAGACTATAATCCATGAAAATCTGCATTCCCGAGCTATGAAAACCCAGCTGGAATATACACATTGAAACGAACACTGAATCTTACAACACAAGAAGAAGGTAACAAACTGCTATCACTAGTCTCTGAAACTCTCAAAAAAAAAGATGAAAACAACCAAATCCAATATTAAATCAAGAAGACAAAGATATGCAAAAAATTTAAAATCAAGAAGCACTTGGTTTCCTGGAATGTGCTGCACTTGGGGTTACGGGACTGTGCTGCACTTGGATTTAGGGACTGTGCTGCACTTGTGTTCCTAGAATATGCCCTTGAAGCAACTCCCCACTCCATCGCCTCCGCCACAGCTCTCTCCCGTTCCTCAGCCGTCACAGGGCCCTCACCGCAGCCGTCACAGGGCCCTTGAGGGTTCAGCCGTCTGCTGAGGAGGAGGAACGTCGTCGTAGTGTGGAACAGAGATAGAGCCATCAGGAGCAGTTCCCAAGAAACCGAGAGCGGTCACAACGTCGCTCATGAGTGGCCGTACAGTTGCCTCTTCCTCTAAACACATGGCCGCAACCGCCACGGCCTGGTTAAGTGCTTTCTTCGGGAACACTCCTTCCAAACTTGGATCCGCTAACTCCGGGAATCTACTCGGTTCTTTGAACACAGGTTGTGCCTAAAAAACAACAAGAACTTTAATGTTAAATAAGGCCGGATCTGAAAATTTAGGGACCGTAAAGGAGAAAACATAGAATGAGCGTGGGGTAATAATTTTGTTGATACGATATGAAGGGCGCTACAACAAATAGTACTACATTCTTGATCATAATTTGAGCCAAGGCCAAAACTCACCCAAGTTCATCTTTGGGCCTGGTTGTGTCAATAACTCTTCGTCCAGTTATCAACTCCAACAACACAACTCCAAAGCTGTAAACATCAGATTTAATGGTTAACTGACCGGTTCTTTGATACTCTGGAGCACAGTACCCGTAAGTTCCCATTACTCTTGAAGACACATGTTGCTTGTCTCCGACAGGACCTAGCTTTGCAAGCCCAAAATCGGATAACTTGGCGTTGAAGTCACTGTCCAAAAGGATGTTAGCTGCCTTGAGATCTCTATAGATCACCGGAGGATCTGCCTTGTCATGCAAGTATTCAAGACCCATCGCGGCTCCTAGGGCAATTCTGATCCTTGTGTCCCAATCCAACGGTACTTGATCAGGTGTTAGATCTGTAAACATTACAATCAACAATCAAATACTGTAAACTAAGCCAATAAAATAGTGTATACTACCGATCTTTAGTTTTGTAAAGTTTACCGAGGAGATGATCTTCAAGTGAACCACGAGACATGTATTCATAGACAAGAAGTCTCTGGTCTCCATCAGCACAATGAGATTCACGAGATGCTTGTGATGCAAGAGACTTAACATCAACACTTCTACGATGAACTCTTTGTTCCCTTGCAGCCCATTTCTATCTAATTGCTTCACTGCCACAATCTGAATCCAAAACAACCATTACACAATTCATGAGTCACTTGTTTTAACAAGTCATGTACAATATTCATCAAATATTAACGTATTTAGGTTTCAATTAAATTAATTTATACAATAGTATATATGTTTTAGGTAAACATAACTAGTTAAACCTAAACAAAGACATCTTTCTAACGTGTAGTATTTATCTTCTATAATCAAACTATTGATATCCTTTTCATGTGACCAGTTAGTCCAATCAAAGATCCACAAAGATCTTGAAACTACATAGTACTAACCTTGCCAGATTTTTCGAGTCAAATGGACGGGCTAGGCGGATTTGGGTGTGTCTATATGGGCATAATTTTTTTCGGTGCGTTTTTGGTCGAAGCCCAAACATGACCATATCCAAATAGGACCATGACCAGTTGGATTGCCCATGGGGCCCAAACACCCACTTAATGTAAATAGTCTAATTTTTTAATTTAAAAAATGTACAGATGCTTCATCTGGGTGTTGTTCGTTTCTGTATTTTGTCTAGGAAAACGCATTTTTGCGGTTTTGTTTTACAATTTTGGTGGAAAAATGTGTGTTTACGGTTTTGGCGGGAAAACGCGTTTTTGCAATTTTGTCGGGAAAATGCGTTTGGCAGGAAAACGCGTTTGGTGGAAAAACGAGTTTTGACGGAAAAACGCGTTTTTTTGTGGGAAAATGTATTTTTGCAGGAAAACACATTTTTGCGGGAAATTGCGTTTTTGCACAAGAAGAAAACATTATATAATCCAGATAAAGAGAGAACTATCTGAAATTTTATTTTTGTTGAGAGAAAGCAAAGCAAATGAACCTTGGATTCCTTCTTCATAAACATGGTTGCTTCTTTCCCAAGAAAACCTTTTAGGGTTTTCCCTTTATATCTTCACCTTAATATCAAGATCTCACAAAACCCAGGTCAAGAGAAAGAAAATCAACACCAAAACCGTCGGGATACGAAGCGCTGAAGAGACTCCTTGAAAATTGGATTATTCAGGTTTAGGTTTCTGAATTTCTCTTAATATAGACAATTAAACTATTGTGTGTTAATGAATGTAATAGATTATGAAAAAATGGGGCCCGTCCATAACCGTTGCTCTCATGTTCGTGTGCCTCACATTCCTCTAAGAAATATATTTTGGAGATTTTAAACAAATAAAGAAGATGAAGAATGACATGGAGACCATGAAGTGAATAGAATAGAATGCAACAAAAGGGTTGGATGTAATGTTGATGGTTGCACGCACTACTTATTTTTCAAAATGGAAATGCTAATTATTGTAACATTATTATTATTCCCAATTATATCTTTAAAACTTGAGATTAAATAGATATATGAGACCTGGAAATGACTTGGTACCGAACATGTTTTTAGATTTAGCATTGGTTCAGCCTTGACTTAGGCCACCATATACGATTATCACGACCAGAGACATAACTCATACAATAAACATTCATTGACCGATGCAGCGGATTCGATCTCGAGATAAAAAA
>NC_027754.1:1381094-1381571 GCF_000695525.1 Brassica oleracea var. oleracea | reverse complement strand
TGGTTCGACAGAAAGGTCTAGACACGCCCTACAAATGGAATAGTCGAGGCACAATTCTTTTATGGCTTGTTAAAAACATTTTTCGGAAGAAAAACTCGATATGCCCATCGTTAGTAGTTATATGGTCGGATAAATGTAAAAAGGTACTAAACACCTTTTTAGATTTAGCATTGGTTCAGTCTTGGCTTAGGCCACCATATATGATTATCTCGACCAGAGACATAACTCATACAATAAGCATTCATCGACCGATGCAGCGGATTCGATCTCGAGATAAAAAACAGGCAATTACTACATAAACTTAAGGCTATGCCCCATCTTTTTAAAATCTGGTTTGACAGAAAGGTCTAGATACGCCCTAAAAATGGAATAGTCGAAGCACAATTCTTTTATGGCTTGTTAAAAACATTTTTTGGAAGAAAAACTCGATATGCCCATCGTTAGTAGTTATATGGTCGGATAAATGTAAAAAGGTAC
>NC_027754.1:1373954-1380951 GCF_000695525.1 Brassica oleracea var. oleracea | reverse complement strand
TTTTTGAAATATGGTTCGACAGAAAGGTCTAGACACGCCCTGCAAATAGAATAGTCAATCCACAATTTCCTTAAGGCTTGTTAAAAACATTTTTCGGCAGAATAACTTGATATGCCCATCCTTAGTAGTTACATGGTTGGAAAAATGTAAAAAGGTACCGAACACCTTTTTAGATTTAGAATTGGTTCAGCCTTGACTTAGGACACCATATATGATTATCTCGACCAGAGACATAACTCATACAATAAGCATTCATCGACCGATGCAGCGGATTCGATCTCGAGATAAAAAAACAAGCAATTACCACATAAACTTAAGGCTATGCTCCATCTTTTTGAAATATGGTTGGACAGAAAGGTCTAGACACGCTCTGCAAATGGAATAGTCGATGCACAATTCCTTTAAGGCTTGTTAAAAACATTTTTTTGGCAGAAAAACTCGATATGCCCATCGTTAGTAGTTATATGGTCGGATAAATGTAAAAAGATACCGAACACCTTTTTAGATTTAGCATTGGTTCAGCCTTGACTTAGGCCACCATATATGATTATCTCGACCAGAGACATAACTCATACAATAAGCATTCATCGAACGATGCAGCGGATTCGATCTCGAGATAAATAAACAAGCCAATACCACATAAACTTAAGGCTATGTGTGGGAACCGAAATTCGCACTGTCGATTTCCGTTTAAATAAGGAAACTAGGAAAACCCTAATTTCCCAGAGGACCTGGATATCTGCTAATTACCACACGTCAAGCGATCAGAACACGAGAATAACAACGATAAAATATAAGAAATCGAAAGAGAGCAAAGAAGATCTTATTCTGAATTTGCGTATGAGCGTTTGAAACAAGGTGTAAGCCTGGGCTCGAGAGCTGTCGGCGAGATTCCTAGTTCTAGCAACCTAATTGAGTCGCAGCTCGAAATAGAAAAAACGGAAAATTGCCTAAATTGCTCTAAGTGCTAAGTTTTCTCTCAAAAAAAAATCCCTTTCCATGCCTCTCGCCTAGGACTCCTTATCTACTTGCTCCAAGGTTGGTTTACGCTTTTACTCTTCTGCCCTTAAGCCGTTATAACATAAAAATGGAGATATTCCATTCTTCCCGATCTTCATAATTATCCTCAAAATTTCGTATTTGTCCGCAGAAACTTGACATTTATCCTTCCTTGCGCGCCAAGCGTAAACCGTGCTACGGTTTACGGGCTTTTAGTTAAGAAATCGTAGGGTGGGCCTCGAGCCGTGTTTTAGGTTCCTTTGGGCCGTCTTCTGACTCGAAGCGTTTACAGCGACTTCTTTCCATAAAGAACGAACTTTCCGCGGTTTCAATCCGCAAAGTTTGATCGATGATTTAGAATAACGGAAACCATGAACTGAGTTCGCTACAGTCTTCGGGAGATAGCATCGAAGGTTTGACGAGATTTCATGGACTGGTGTCGTATCGACGTTTCGGAAGAGCTCGGTCGCTACGTAGCGACCGAGCGGGACGAGCGCTCGGTCGCTACGTAGCGACCGAGCGAGACGAGCGCTCGATCGCTACACAGCGACCGAGCTTGGCCGAGCTTGGTCGCTACATAGTGACCAAGCGGGACGGACACTCGGTCGCTACGTAGCGACCAAGCGGGACGGACACTCGGTCGCTACGTAGTGACCGAGCTTTGGCTCGGGCTCGGTCGCTACGTAGCGACCGAGCTTGGTTCGGACTTGGTTGGTACGTAGCGACCGGACAGCGTGCATGTGCGGTAGTTGCGCAATGAACGAGCTTGGTTTGTCCACTTTGAGCCTTCAAGGATACTTCTTCGTAAAAACTTCGTATTGATTAATTTTTACGAAAATCATATTTTTCTTTTACTATCTTTTCGGAAATACAATTTCCGAGGGTTTTCGGGTGTTAATTCCGTCAGGACCGATTTTGACCCCAACAGTTAGCCCCCCAGCCCGTTAGGACCATGCATCGTAGGGTCCTAGCGTGCGGTTAGGCATGTTTGGCAAGTTAGGCGTGTTGGAAGGAATTAATATCCGAAAGTCTGAGTTCGAATAGTAAATTCTCATGCCTATAAGAAGATGGAGTAATTTCTTCACAATTTTTTTTCACTTTCTTGTTTTCTCTAAGATTTCTCTTAAGAAAAACTTCCTTTCTTTCTCTCCATCCTTTCTTTCTATTTTTCCAAAAGAGAAGTATAAAATGTCGAGTAAGAAAAAGATTGCGAGGAAAGGGTCTTCGTCCGCAAGTGCTCATGAAGAGCTCCTTGTTCCGAAGATAGAGTTCGTGCCTCACTCGGTAGATCCCGCCGAGAATGAGGCATGGTGGGTTGCGCATTATGGTTCGATGACTCCTCCCAAAGAGAAGTCATTCCCGGTCCTGACCCATCATGCGATCGAGAAAGGGGCACCAAGCAGGAGTACCGACGAGTTCCTCGAGATCATGCGATCGTTCTACCGCATTCCAAGCACGGTGGAGTTCCGGGTTCCTCGTCGAGGAGAACGCGCTGATAACCCCCCCCCCCCCGGAGGGTTATTTTACTTGCTACGATTGTAGTGCGTTGTCGGGTTGTGGTTCCCGATTCCCGAAATCGTCGTCCGAGTGTTGGATCGTTTCGAGGTGGCGATAAACCTGCTGAATCCTCTTGCCATTCAGCACCTTATTAGAATCATGATCCTGAGCTACGAGCATGGTCTCTCCCTTTCCGTTGATCACTTTGAAGCGCTTTTGAGGCTACAGCTCGTCAAAGATAAGGACAAGTATAGGCTGGTCCCTCGGAGCTTCATGTCGGTGGTTAAGAGGTTCATCTCCAACTTCAACCCGTGGAAGAAATTTTTCTTCTTTGTTCGTATAGACGCTGCGTCTGTCGAAGAGAGTTGTATCTCACTACTCCGGAGGTTGCCGAATGATCGTCCCTTCATCAACCCGCTGGCCCCGTTCCCCGAGGATATCATTGAAGTGGGGGACCTTCTTAGGAATGGTCCGTTTTTCTGGACTTCCTTTACGTCGAAACGAGTTCGGAAGGCGCTAAGGTTTGTGTGTCCCGATCCTGCGGAAGCGGGGAATGACTCCGATCCCGATGATCAGAGTCCCGACACTGCCCCCACTGCCGCGACGGAGTGGAACTCTTCAAAGGGGGAGGATATCGATCTTGGTGACATAGAGTTTTTGATGGACGATTCTATGCTTCCGGGATGGGATCCAGACTTTGCTTATGGCGACGAAAGCGGTTCTAGCGAGGTTCCTATTCCGGACTTCGATGATTTATTTGCTGGTCTACCCTCGGGCTTCGATGCTCCTCCACCTACGAATGAATCAGGGAGGCCGAAGGTTGTCGCGGAAGGGTCTCGCATTATCAACGGGGTTAGATTTTTTCGAAAATATTTGTGATTGCCTAGATGTTTCTTTTTCTGCTTATAACGTGTTAATCGGTTTCGCAGGGCCTTAACTTGCTTGGCTCGGTCATTGAGGCGAGCCATAGGGAAGCTATGGTCTATCGTTTTAAAGCAGAGAAAGCGGAACGAGATCTCGCCCGCGTGCAAGGCGAGATGTTGGAGCGAGATGCGCAACTTGCTCGCGATCATGCGTGGGCTGTCCGCAAGGCGGAAAGGAAGGGCAAAAGGGAAATCGTCGAAGTGATGAAGACTCGTGCCTCTCAGTTTCACGTTGAGTATGGGAACCTCAAGGATGCCTTTACCTCGGTGGGCGATTTCCGTGAGTGCCATGGTTCAGTCGGAAGTCTTTGGAGGACGCAAGCCGACGACTACGTGTTCGAGAAGGAAATGAGCTTGATGAAGAGCGTCATGAACGAACATGCTCACGCTGAGGCACTCATTCCCTCGATCGACGGGAGAATCCAAGGGTTTTGGGATTCCATCCCGGTTTCCCCTGATACTGAGGAGGTTGGGACCGGGTTTCCCGACGGTGGCGAGGAAGTGGATCATCCTGTGGATGCGTTCGGCGCTTCGTTGTCCGGAGACTTTTACTTTGGACCATGAGAGGTGGAGTGATCCTTGAGAGGGAGGTGCTTGTCTATCCGTTCTATGTTTGTGGCCGAATGTGACCTTTATTTCGAGAGATTGTATGGGCCTGTTTTGGCCGTTTTATTGTTTATCGGGACTGGCCGTTGGTGGCTTTGAATCCCTACTGCTTTACGAGGTTTTATATATATGATATGGAAGTGCTAAACCAAAATTTCGGATTTTTGTTGTAGCGCACTTTTGTCCTTGTGCTGGACGTTTTTAAAGATCAAAAGAGTGATCGAATTGCGTTTGTTTAAGACGGCTGGCGTGTTCGTCGGGGCCAATCGACGAACGGGGCGTAAGGTTTTGGTGGTCGCATTCGGAAAATTTGTTCGTATCATCTTCAAATTTTAACTTTGCGACGTCTCGCAGTTGTTTCGTTATTTACAATCGTGTCCTGAGACTTTTTGCGTAGTTGAAGCGTAAAAGTTCAAAAAATGCGTATTGTAGTAAAAGTTTTAAAAAGTTCGATTACAATGATGCATCTTTTAAAACATGGGAGTATACGAGTATACGTACCCACTCTCCCCCTTTTTTGAGAGGTGGATAGCTGAACTCGTCTTTCGACGAGCTGCTTACGTACCCCTTTCGAGGATCAAGCCATCTCGTAGTTCTGTTTCATGCTGCGAGCGTTTTTTACTTGGCGGTAGTCGCCGTGCTGACCGCCTTGACCGTGTTGATCGTGGCCGGGTCAACGTTATTTTTCAGATGTCCCGGTTGAGTTGTAGCGTCGGCTTCGGACTCGTGTTGAGTTTCAACGTCCGATGCTTTTGCGACGGCAGATGATATTAAATCATCTTTCCTAGGGGCGTTTTTGGCCGAAGATTGATCAATCTTCGTGCGTTTGAGATTTGCGGTTGCATAAGTCGTGATTTGCCTTAACTTGTGCTCTGCGAGGAAGCATAGCCGCGACTGTTTTTGGCATCCCCAGATAGCCGCCACTCCGCTTAGGGTCGGAAATTTGAGACCCAAGTAGTAGGTTGACGGAACTGCCTGCATGGCGTTGAGCCATGGGGTCCCATGATCACGTTGTAGATAGCGGGATGATCGACTACCGTGAACTCGATGATTTTTGTGATCTCCTTGGCCATGACCGGCAACTTGATTGATCCAAGAGTCATTGATACTTCGCCCGAAAAACCCGTGAGCGGTTTCGGCGTCGAAATTACTTCGCCGAGTTCGATGCTCATTCGATTGAGAGTGTCGTAGAAGATTACATTGACCGTGCTTCCCGTGTCGACGAGTACCCTTCCGACTTCTAAGTCTCGTATGACGAGATCTATGACGAGCGGATCGCAGTGAGGTTGATCGATGCCGCCAGCTTCCTCCTTTGTGAAGGTGATTGAGCAATTTTGGCCCTCTCGAGGAGGAGACCATGTGGGCCAGTTTGCGCTCGACTCTGCCTTCCGCTGGTAAGCCTTGATGGGCGAAACAATATCGTTACAGTATTGCGATCCCCCGATGATCATGTTGACTCTGCGACGATTGTTATCATTCCCCTTGTCGTCCGGCCTCCTGCCGCATTTATCCCCAGGTTGGTTTCGTTGAGGAGATTTTTCTGCGGGCGGATTTCTGTCCGTCTTTGGAGGGCGATCGGAATCGAGGATGAGATCTTTAACGCTGGTTACTTCTGAGAGCTCTCCAGCGAGTAGCTTCACGGCCAGCCTTGTTCCCAAGATTTGCAGTTAGTCGTGGAACTGGTGGAACTCGCAGAAGGTGTTTTCGTCATATCCTTGATTGCGGGTCCACGTAGTACTTGTGGTTCGGCCCTGGTCCGAATTGATCGCGTAATTATGCGCTCCTTGAAGATCTTCCCCCTCGTGATGGACATACTTGTCGTTACGAGAGTTCTTCCTTTTTGTTTTCGGATCTACGTCTTTCGAGGATGGTCTTGCCGACTTATGTTTTTGCGACAGAACTTTAGTTTCTTCCTCGATTATGATGTAGTCAGTTGCCTTGTGGACGGCATCATGGATCGTCCGTGGTTTGTCGAGGGTTATTCATTCTCTGAATTTCGACTTGTACCAGAGCGTCTTCCTGAGCGCGTCGATGGCCACTTTGTCGCTTATCCCGCTTACCCTGGACATCACCAGCTTGAATCGTCTTCCCTTGGGATAGACTCCAAAGATCGACATCAGAAGTTTCCCTATCTATGAACATAGAGTATTGTTTGAGAAATTCCGACGCGAGCTGTCGGAAACTCCCGATAGAGTTTCGCTTAAGGCGTGCGAACCATTCGAGGGCTGCTCCTTCCAGATTCTCGATGAACAGGCGACAATAGCCGGCGTCTTTTACGCCATCCTTCAGCCTCGCTCTTCCCATAGTAATGTGGAAAGCCTGAAGGTGCGTCTTTGGATCGGTTGTACCGTCATACTTCGGTACTTTGATCTTTCCCGGATCAGAAACCCTCATATCTGAGATGCGAGTGGTGAAGGGGGTCTTCCGAGCCCCTTCCAGCAGCCTGTCGATCTCGGGAGCAGCGCTAGTAGCGTGATGGATTTGAGACTTTACGGCTCTTACTTCTGCCGCAGTCTTGGTGATGTAGTCGCGAAGATCGCGGATATTCGACGTCTCGTCAGTAGATTTCCAAGCTTGTCGGCGTTTACTGCGAGTGAGCTCGGTTTGCTTTTCAGCCAGCTCTTCTTGTTCGTTCCAATAGACGATTTCCTCTTCTTCCGTCATTGGTTTGTCGAACGGAGAGCTTTCCTGATACGCCCTAAATCGGGAAGGATCACTTTAGCTGGGTGTTGGATATGATCCGAGAAGGCAATGGCACTTCTGGAACTGAGATGGATTGAAAGGATCGTCAAGAGATGCGGAATGACTCTTGATATACCCACGATCTAAGGCTAACCACCTAAGAACGAATGTAGTGTGTTGGCTAACCACCAAACGACACACAAAGATGATTGGCTGACCACCAAATCAACAAGCCGGTTCAAACCGATGAACTAGCTAAGAACTCTCTCTCTCACTCAGAGAAAAGAAGA
>NC_027754.1:1371349-1373938 GCF_000695525.1 Brassica oleracea var. oleracea | reverse complement strand
TTTATTCATCAAAGGGACTACATATTTATAGTATTTTGTAGTCAAAGACAATAAAGAGAAATGTAGGAAAACAATGCATAGAAAATATAAATTTGACTAGATCTAGTCAAGGCACGAAAAATGGAGAAGACTAGATCTGGTCAAGGCACGGAAAATGGAGAAGACTAGATCTGGTCAAAGCACGGAAAATGGAGAAGACTAGATCTTGTCAAGGCACGGAAAATGAAGAAGACTAGTCAAGATGTCCAGGTTCATCCGAACCAGATGGATGCATGGGGTAAAGATAAGGACGCTTGCAGGACTGTCCGGATGGTCCGCCGGAGGAGAATGCATGTCCGTCTTTGGTTTCTTCATGACCCAAGCTAAGTCTGGCTCGACCGTGGGTCTTAGAATGTCGAGTTGGTCGGGGAAGACGGGCTGTGGTTCGGTTGTCTGGATGTGGTTCCAACCGAAGCTCCAATCGGGACGCACGCATGACGGCTCGGTCAGTGTGTCCAGTACGGTCGGATGAACGAACCTCGGTCAAATTGTTTAGAACGTCCTGATCTCCATGCTGGTTGGCTCCAATGGACTGATCCACGAACCGGGGCACATCATTTCCCTAGCAGATCGGCTTCTGGTCCTTCTTGGATGTCTGTCGACGTCCTCATTGGTGTCGCTGGAGACATCGCTAGGGTCCAGGTCAATGCGTTCGGCTTCGTTATCCTCAGAATCCTTTGCGGGAGGCGGAGGACTTTCGGGGTTCCCCTTTTCGATGGGAGATTTCTCGCTAGGGTTTTGTCCCGAAGGTCGTTCCCGTGCAACTCTAGATCTATCGAGTGGGGTAGCGAAGTCGAGTCTTTTCCCGCGGAATTTAGTGGTTCCGCGGGGGTGGATTGCTCGAGTCCTTGCCGTTAAGGTTTCAACCTGTTTGGTTAAGGTGCTCACGAGCTTGTCCTGTTCTTCCGACCTCTTTTCATAGGTGGTGAACATCTTTTTAAACTCCTCGTGCGCCGCAGCGTTGGCTGGTGCGTTGACCGCGGATACGTCCGCTTCTGGAGTGTGGAGATTGGTGCCGCTGCCTCCGTTAAGAGGAGTCTGCACGTTATCCGCGTCGTTAGTTGACATGTCTGATTGAGCGTGATGTCGCTTTTGCGGGTTAGATTGATCCGTTATCCCCCTCCTTCTAGCGCCAAACTGTGGGAATCGAAATTCACACTGTCGATTTCCGTTTGAATAAGGAAACTAGGAAAACCCTAATTTCCTAGAGGACCCGGATATCTGCTAATTACCACACGTCAAGCGATCAGAACACGAGAATAACAACGATAAAATATAAGAAATCGAAAGAGAGCAAAGAAGATCTTATTCCGAATTTGCGTATGAGCGTTTACAACAAGGTATAAGCCTGGGCTCGAGAGCTGTCGGCGAGATTCCTAGTTCTAGCAACCCTAAGACAGCTAAACCTAATTGAGTCGCAGCTCGAAATAGCAAAAACGGAAAATTGCCTAAATTGCTCTAAGTGCTAAGTTTTCTCTGAAAAAAGTCCCTTTCCATGCCTCTCGCCTAGGACTCCTTATATACTTGCTCCAAGGTCGGTTTACGCTTTTACTCTTCTGCCTTTAAGCCGTCATAACATAAAAATGAAGATATTTCATTCTTCCCGATCTTCATAATTATCCTCAAAATTTCGTATTTATGTACGGAAACTTGACATTTATCCTTTTTTGCGCGCCAAGCGTAAACTGTGCTACCCTAAACCCTAAACCCTAAAATGTTCAAATACTCAATGAACATTTTCTTCAGAATCTGGCCGATAATCCAGAAGGGATCCTAACCCTGTATTTATACATCAGTGTGATCTTGAATGAAATAAGCAAAATAACAACTGATAAAACTCTAGTTTTTTTGTTGTGCTAGTGCATTTTAGTTATGCAACCAAACTGTATCTTAAACTTAAAGTTGCTTATAAAGTAGGGAACCATTGGGAGTTTAACTCCATATACCCCATACCCCTCACAAAAATTCCCCTTTGACCTTTTATTATAATATATTATATTTTTCATTTATTTTTAAATAGAAAAAGTGGTTAATTACGGTTTTATAATAGAGATATGAGGTATTTACAGGATCCAACCACGAAGATCCGACCCAGACCAAGCAAACCGGACAGATCCGACCCAGGTAGACCTAAACGTCATCGTTTTGTGTATCTTCAACTCTCCTTATTTTTTTCAACTCTGGAAAACTACTCCATTTCTTTCGCGATAGAAAGGAGCCTTCAACGGCGACAAACCCTAAAATCCCCGACTCCTCCATTTTCTTCGTTTCTTCTTCTTTCTCTGTGATAATCGAGTTCGCCCATCTCCGAATTGACTTCATGCGTATTTGTAAGTGATTTATTGTGGTTGATTCTCTGTGATATGTATTTTAGGTTAAAAAAAATTGGGGAAATTGGGAAAAAATTATCAATAGACGAAACTAAAGTATTGTGCTAGTTTGTGGTATGAAATGGGAGAGACATGGTGAAATTGTGCGATTTATGTTATGAATATGTTATGATAGAAACTATTTTGGGGATTGATTTTAGACTCCTATTTTAGATGAAAT
>NC_027754.1:1369481-1370313 GCF_000695525.1 Brassica oleracea var. oleracea | reverse complement strand
TGGAGGCAGAGGAAAAAACTAGTGAGAAAGTTGTGGAGAGGATGGATGGGACCAAGGAAGCTACGAGGCCTAGGATCAGACATAGATGCAAGGAGAAGACAATGACATCTGGCAAACCGACTCCTAAGAGGAGGGGCAGACCAAGGAGGAGTATTGCTGATGCTGCACCAAAGAAGAGTGATTGCACACCACATGCATCTAAGGGAAGAGGGAAGAGGAAGTGTGAACCATCACAGTGGGTGCAGACTCCTTTCACGAGGGGGAAGAAGCCTAAAACAAAGGCTTAGCCTAGGAGAAGCCTTATGTATTTAAGATGTTAATTTAAGTATTTTGGATGTTTAAAACTTGGTAGGAGAATGCTTTATGTTTGGATGTTTAAAACTTGTAATGCTTTTGAATGTTGGTATGTTGCAAAAGACAGGTTTGGAAAACTATATTTACAGATGTTACTATGGCCAAAAATGAATTAGTTGGATAACTGGATTCTATGGGGGATTATTGAGACCAAACCAAAATATGTAAACATGTAAAATGCCAAAAAATAGCAAAAACGGAAAACACATGTAAAATGCCAAAATATTTAATATTTAAAAAAGTAAACACATGTAAAACGTGCAGCCGCCATATTTATATTTAGTATTATTTTAACACTTAGTAATACACGGTAATCTTCAAGGTATCAGTAATACTACTATCCACATAGTAATACTTTGGCAATTTTGACGTTTATCTAGTTAAACTATCACACAATGGAAGATTTCGTAGTAACACCAATGATTTTACGCCATAACTATCATTAAGAAGGACATTTACATAAATAATTTACCAGAAA
>NC_027754.1:1341680-1368193 GCF_000695525.1 Brassica oleracea var. oleracea | reverse complement strand
TGTTTCTATCTGAAAGAAACACCAATCCGGGGACATCAGTTATCGCTAATTTCAACTGTTCCATAAACCATATCCAGCTTTGATCATTCTCACCATCTGCTACACCAAATGCAATTGGGTAGTGGTGATGATCGGGATCTTGAGCTGTCGCAACAAAGAGAACTCCACCATAAACATTCTTGAGGTGTGTTGCATCCACAATGAGGACTTTCCTCATTGCACGGAACCCTTCTACGCTAGCTCCAAGTGCAAAAAACAGATACTTAAATCTTTGGTGCTCATCCACTTCTACAAGTGTTCTTGTGGCAATATTGGTTTGTTCCAGCATGTGCATATAACAGTGTAGTAAAGTAAAACTCTCTTCTGGACTCCCTCGCACTTCATTAGCAGCTTCTCTTTTTCCTCTCCATGCGGCGGTGTATGATACTTTCACACCAACTTTGCGATGAACCAAATCGATCAGAACTTTGGGAACTGGTGTGTCAAATGTACCAGGATAATCTTGAGCCAAAACAGATGCAACGATTTGTTTTGTGCCTTTCCTTCTATCACGCAGTGTTCTAGTAGTAACAATAGAACATGTATGCTGCTTGATATAACTTCTAACCGTCCAGAGATCTGAGTTTTCTAACTTTGCAACTCGCACAAACCACTTGCAACCTTCTTTGGCTCCTCGACATTTAATCACAAATCTCTTAGTATCCGACTTCTTTATATCAAACTCAAAACATTTCTGATGTGAAGCTTTCTGAATATGAACTTTTGCTGCCTCCTTGGTGGTAAATTCTTGACCTAGAACCATATCCACACCATCATCCCATGGCTCATAGTTAGCTGCTGGTCTTACTTCTGTATCTTCAAACTCATTGCCATCTTTTCCGTTGCCATTCTCATGCATCTCAATGTCTTGGTGATAAGTGAGCACACCACCAAAAACGTCATTATCATTTGCATCATTCTCAGTACCATCTTCATCACCAACCTCTCTTGTAACGACAAAACATGTATGCTGCTTGAAATAACTTCTAACCGACCAAATATCTGAATTCTTCACCATTGCAACTCGCACAAACCACTTGCACCCATCTTTGGCTCCTCGGCATTTAACCACAAATCTCTTAGTATCCGACTTAATTATATCAAACTCAAAACAATTTTGATATGACGCGGTTTGAATAAGAACTTTTGCTGCCTCCTTGGTTAAAAATTCTTGACCTATAACCAAATCCATACCATCATCCCGTGTCTGATTGACACCATCATGCATCTCAATGTCTTCGTCAAAAGTGAGCACACCACCATTACCATCTTCATCGCCAGCCTCTATAGTCTCTCTATCAGATATACCAACATAGGCATCAGTTTCATCATTCTCAGTACCATCCTCATCACCAGCCTCTATAGCCTCTCTATCAGATAGACCGACATAGCCATCAATTTCATCATCCTCTTCTGAAAATTTCACTTCTTCATTGATGAACTCCACATGTAGAACACTTCTACACTTCTCATGGTTTACTTGCAGTAGATAACCAAAGATTTCGTCATCATTCCGGATGTATGATGGCTTGTACGAATACAATACCATTGGAAAGTAACTAATCTTCACTTTCACCTTAGATTCATCTACCTTTATCTTTCTGCAAATACACTCAACCAAACCAGAGTAAGTGATCTCCTCCATTGACTTCCTAAACAAAATCGTGTGAATTTCATCTTCTCCTTCACCATCTCCTGAGATCCATTTTATTTCAGCCCCATCTTTCATATAATATCCCCCATAATCAAAACAAATGAATGTGCACTGCGGATTTTGCATTTTCCTGAGATAAAATAGAATACCATTAGTATTATCATTATTAGAGTAATTCCAGTAACTCTTGTAATTCAAGTAAATTCTAGTAAAACTATTTTGCCTTAGTAATGTGTAGTTCTCCTAGTAATACCCAGAACTTGTTCTTCCACAAACTAATCCGTTTTTAGGACGTTGTTGTTAGGTTTTTACATTACCCATGATGTGTAATTTATCTTAATTGAAATTACACACAAAAAATCATCAAAACATAGATAACATATACCCAAAAATCTATAAAAACAGTTTTCAAAATCTTTTTCAATCTCTCATTATTTTCATTGGATCTGCTGTTTTTACACTATCCGAGCTATACATATGTTTTTAATAACATTTCAGCAAAAAAAATCATCAAAAACGGACGTAAATTATACTTATAATCTCTTACCACAGTTTTTAAATTCGTTTTTAAACTTTCTAATTATCATCAGAATGAATATCTCCATGATATACAGGACATTTTAAGGGTGATTTTACAAAAAAAAAATCACCTAAAACGAACAATAATTACTTTCTTTAGGAGCTTCCAAAATCACCAATGGAAGATGAAGAGGAGGAGATAGTACGAGGAAGAAGAAGAACATGTGGACCAAAGAATTTTGATTGGTTAAGGTTAGGATGTGGACCATGTAGGTAGTTGAATTGTGGTTGGTTTTTAACTGAGGAATAAATGGACAAAGGCTAGTTTAGGGAATGCAACGATAAATGGGTGGGATGAATAGGGTTGGGGTAATAAGCTTGAGTTTATGAGGGTACGGGGTATATGGAGTTAATCAACCATTGACACGCGGTGTGTCCTCTGAATATCCACTGTTATGTATATATTTATTAGAGTCATCTACCTACTATCTTTTGGGCCACTTGCAATGAGTATTTATCATATTATATTATGTGATTTGAGCCTTTGAGGATCTTCATCATAAATGAAAAAAAAGTAGTTATACGTGGGGACATATGAACAAGTGAATTGTTTTTCATATGATGTATTAGTATTTTAGTATTATCAAATATGCTAAGGTCTACGTGATAGGATTGACGACGAATAGTCAACATAGAAGAACCCAACTCGTTTTGTTTTGCTTGGTAATTAGACCCGTTTTCTTGTTACACAAAAGGGTATCTTGTGAACTAGCTTTTTTTTTCTTTTCCGTCTGGTATTTTATTACAAGACCAAAAAAGTTACAACAGCCCAAAACAAGTTTTTGGGAAAACGAAAGGCCCATAGACAAGGCAACATAACACCCCTAGGCCTATACATGGCCCACCAACTAAACCATCCAAAAAAGAAAGTAGTTCCAGCACTGTCATCTTCTTGTCCACGTGTATTGAGAAGAAAAAATGGAAACGACACGCGTCAAGAACATCAAACACCTCCTCCAAACCACCGCCGTGAGATTCAAGCCGGAGCTTTCCATTCACCGGAGACGATCCACGCGTCAAAACTCGAAGTGCCGAGGACACGTGTTGCTTTACGGAGAACCCACCACCAATTTCCACCGACGGGGAAGTCTTTCAACTGATTCCGGTAAACCACCGGAAGTCTATCAAACGGATGAAGAAAGCCTCACTCAGAGCGATCTTCCCATATATCCTAGCCGCACACCAGATCGACGCTTCAAAGAAAATTCAGTCATCTACAATCCACCCAACATCAAATAGAGATGTGAGAAGAGAGACGGTTGATCGAGTAACAAACGGAAACGTCAATCAACGATAACCGGGAATCCCGGTGAGAAGCCGCTGTCGCCATCGAGAAGAGCGCGACGCGGAAACAAAGCCGGATAGCTCCGTCAAGGTGAACGCGAGCCGCCAGAAACAGATGCCGGATATACTCCTCAAACCGACTGAGATATACCGGAGTCACCAGTCACCGAAAAAGAACGGCGACAGACAAAAGCTTCATCTCATCTTCTTCTTCGTGAAGGATTTTGAGGAGAGAACGAAGAAGAGAGAGAGTCTTTTTAGTCATGTAATAGTATACAAGTTTAGAACTTTATATATAATTATACTACAAACATATATATTGGGTAAAAGTAAATAAATAGCTTTAAAATTATTGATGAAAGGTATGATTATTAAGAATAAGCGAGAATGTCACAGATTAGTGCTATATACTAATGAGAAATTCTTAGGTTGACATTCACCAACCAATAATGTTGGAATATTTGATATTTGATATCTTTTAAAAAAGGAAACAAAACTGAATTTCCAAATAAAATTATATTTTTAAAATAAAACAATAAAAATACATAAAATAGTTACAAAAAATAAATAAATAAATATTGTTAAACCGTTAGCAAAATACTAAATTCTATACCCTAAATCCTAAACTCCAAATCCTAAATTATAAACCTTAAATCTTGGATAAACCGTAAACTATTAGAAAATTTTAAACCCTAAATCATACAATAAAAACTAAATCTTAATAAAACTAAACCCTAAACTCTAATCACTAAACTCTAAACCCTTGGATGAACCCTGAACCTTTGGATAAATCATAAACTCTAAATAAAAAATATTTAAAATTAAACCCTAGAGTTTATGATATATCCAAGGATTCAGAGTTTATCCAAGGATTTAGGGTTTAGTGATTAGGATTTAGGGTTTAGTGTTATTAAAATTTAGTTTTTAATGTATGATTTCGAGTTTAAGATTTTCCAACGGTTTAGAGTTTATCCAAAGTTTAAAGTTTAACGTTTAGGGTTTAGAGTTTAGGATTTAGGGTTTAGTATTTTGCTGAAAACTTAACAATATTAATTAATTTATTTTTATAACTATTTTTATGTATTTTTATTATTTTATTTTAAAAATATAATCTAATTTGGATATTTAATTTTATTTCTTTTTTCAAAAGATATCAAATATCAAATACTCAAACACTATTAGATGGTGAATCTAGAGGTTCACCTACGGGGTGAACCCAAGAATTTCTCTATACTAATAGCGTATTAAAAAAAGTTATGATCATTAAGTAATATAGCACATAGTCGATTATATCCACGTGAAAATTCCATGAAACTCGGACACGCGTAAAGATGTATGACCTCGTTCTCACTTACGTGCTCTTATTAATGGTAAGGTAACACGTGGGTTAAAACCTTCCTAATAATCGGTTTCTGAAAAATCCATCCTATATTAAGGATCGGTAACATACATTTTATTTAGTTTTGATTTAATTAAATGCTTCATTAATTTTAAAAACCCTAACCGGGCCTCGTGGTCTGGTGGTATAAGAACCTCGGCTGAGGTGTCCGCCATCACGAGTTCGAGCCCTGGCCACAGCGGATTTAACATCCCTTCCGTTGGGGCGCTGGACCCCCTACGGGGGGATAGTTGGAAATGTGGCTGCCCAGATACCAGAGTTATCAAAATTTTTTTTTTAAAAAACCCTCTTAAAAAATCTGAATAATCATGTTCTAATATAATGAAGACTATTGAGTATAGGAGATAGCGTGGGAACAATGGGAAGTGATAACCACTTCAAGGTGGCCCAGTGGTAAGCCTCAAAGAGATAGCGCTGCATGGGTTCGAATTGCGGTGGCCACCCGGACTAGCATTAAATCGCAAGATTACGTGGATTATCGTGGGTTTCGTGAGATTAGTCCGTTGACTTTGTTGATTGCTACAATAACCACCTCTGCAGTTAACACATAGAAATGGCTATATTGCGTTCTCTAGCATTCTCATCTCTTTTGCAACCAATAAGATATAACTCAAAAGCAGTTCTCTCGGTTTACTTTCAAAGCTCTCATCTTTTATATACTTTCAAAGATTGCAAGAATGAATATTTAGTATTAATTTGATGGAGTTCTAGCTTTCTCTTCGTCAATAAATGCTTATATTATGACAATTTGAGTGACTTGATCACATAAATGTACATTTCTCAAATCTCTTATATATTAAAAGAGAAGCATTGTAATAAATGCATTCACACTATAATGGACACGTGGCATCTTCAGAGCGATTTGAAAATGAGCACGCTGATATGTCACGTGTACAGAGTTTTTCAGCAATAACTCTACATAAATGTGTTCACACTATATACTTTACGTTTTGTTTTTAATATAAAATTCACATGTAAGGTTCCAATAAAATTCACACTATCCAAATTTTTTTCCGAATCAAAACGGATAATAGATCGAAGTCTAATTATACATATATTATTTTTATTGTTTACGGATAGGCTGGGCAAAATAATCGTAAATTTTTTATTCAATTTGTTATTCGTTTTGATTCGAACAAAAAAAATCCGGATACTCGTAACCCTACGAAGCAAATCAAGTACTAAAATGCAATATATGTAAAAAACGAAGCAAACCACAAATAATAATAATTTTAGGAACGGATATCCGATTCGATCTGTTATATGCATATATATATGTATATTTAAATAATTATATATATAAGTTTACAATATTTTTATGTATTAAATTTATTATTTCAGGTATTAAAATTTAAAAAGTTAAATAATAATATATTTTGTAATAAAAATTATTGTTTTATATTATTTTTTAGATTTTTTCATTTATTTTTAAAATTTTTATTTTATTTGCGGATCAAATCAGATATCCGTGAAAATTCTAAAAGTTTCCGGATTTACGAGATACCGAATACCCGGGTGGCTACGGATCGAATCGACACTAATACCTCCAAATATCCGGATATTCTATCTGTGTCCACCCCTATTTACGGATACAATTTGACTTTTTTTATATAAAAAAATTTGCTAATGTCTAGGCTAATCTTATTTTTAATTAATTTTATCTTAAGAATTTTATCTTTTATGTGTTGTTTTGAATAAAAATGTCTTTTAATATTTATTAACAGTATATTTACATATTATCAACCACTTTTATATACTTTACATACACATAAATTTGGGTATTGACGTGAACACTTATATAACTAAATATTCATCACAACTAAAGTATCTAATTCTCTTGGAAGTTCAAATATTTTCTTAATGCTTCTTTCAATATCGAGTAAATTTTAGTGAAATAATTTGTCTTAGTAATTTTATTTTCTTTTTCTTTAGCTATTATATGTATAGAAACTATAATATGAAACCATTGGTTCGACATAAGAACTATCTAAAATTCATATAACATGAAATCAAACAAATAATAATATTTTTTTGGTTATCACCGGGAAAACCAAAAACATCAACAATTTGAATCGAACAAACCAAAATAAATATTGATTTAGAATTATAGCTATGTTTTAGGAGACTAAAAACCAAAAAAAAAAGTAACCTAAAACCGAACTGATATCTATTCGGATTAAACAGATTTAATGTCTCTTTATTAAAAATAACAAAATTAATAATCACATCTCGCGCTTTGCGTGGATTATTACCTAGTAATACTATAAGCCAACAGCTACATGGTTCATATAAGATCTCAAAGAGCAATTTCATATAAGTTTCATACCCTTTATCAATATTCACAACTAAGTATTAACTACACTTAATTATACTACCGTTTGTAGAAATGAGAAATACTTGGGTTCACCCCCTAGGTTGAACCTCTAGGTTCACCAACCAATAGGATTTAGTTATTTTAGATTTGATATCTTTTAAAAAAGGAAACAAAATAATAAGAATTTTGTGAAATAAGATTATGTTTATAAAATAAATAAAAATAATAGTAATTACCAATTTTTTTTTTTTTAATATTGATAAAACCGTCAGCAAATACTAAACCCTAAACTCTAAATTCTAAATACTAAACCTTAAACTTTTAGATAAATCATGAATCCTTCATAAACCGTTTGCTTGTGGCGTGTGACAAGTAGAAAACATCGGTTGGTTGGAGATTTATTGGAATTTGGGATCGGGTTTTAAAGGTAAGGTTTGATGAAACGGTTTTTATAAGTTTGTAGATATTTTTTGTGTGTTTTTTTCTTAACAAAGATTGTTTGAGTTTTTTTTTTTATCAAAAGCTTTGGTTTGATTGTATTGTTATGAAATTTTTTTTTTGGATCTTAATTATGGTTTTATTATGTGGGGTCGGAGTGTTATATGATTGTAATCTGGGAAATGAATCATTACAAGTTTTAATATGTAGCTCCCATTAGGCGAATTCGTGGGAGTAAGGGACTCGAACTATTGGTTCAGTCTGGGCGTAGGCTCGAAGATATGAATCCATTGGAGCGTAGACGAGTCCTTAGGCAACAGTAGCTTCAAAGAATTGTGATGGAAAGGACTATTGAGAAACAATTCAGTATTAGGATAAACTTCAAGGATGTTCTCGATGATCGATGGTCTGGTAAGTTTGAAATCGCATTTGCATCTCTCCGATTCTATTTCTGGAAATTTAGGCTTACCTTTTTCGTTGATAACAATTGATGCAACCGGTTTATTAAAAGGAAAAGCTTGTAACTGTATCTGATTCTTGAATATTTGGGGCAGAATATATATATATATATATAAAAAATAGATTTACTTAAAAGTAAAATGAAAAATTGATGAAAGCGGATTTAAAGGTATGCCCGTGCTGTATTTCTATCCAATTGGGCCTAAAATTATACGAAGGCGAGGCACATCGTAGGCCACTTGACAGCCCAGACGGGTGCCATAATAAGCAAATTATAGTGATTTATATATATATATATATATAGATATAATAATAGACGACCAAGGTGAAAACAGATTTCGAGGAAAACCCTAATATTTCAAAAGAGGATGAGCGATCTTGGGGAGAAATTGGTTGGAGAGAAGATACTGACGAAGGTTCCGGCGGTTCGATCTACTTGCAAAACATGGGAGGCTATAACCAAAAGCTGGGTTATGGGTAAAGCAGCAGCAGCGCCGCATGAGTTTCTGGGGTTCATGATGATGAATGCGAAGGTCTACTCTCTGAGGTACAATATCGGCGAAGATTTGGTTGATGTAAAGGAGGTAGATTTGCTTAATCAGTTGGAGATATCCGAGGTATATCACTGCGATGGGTTGGTGTTATGCGTGGCTATGGACCACTCGAAGCTGGTGGTGTGGAACCCTTACCTGTATCAAACAAGGTGGATCGGGCCGAGGTTAGGAGAAAACTTCAACATAAGAGACATTTACTCCATCGGATACTCAGACAAGAAGCGTGACCACAAAATCCTGAGGTTTGTGGATGATTACAGTGCCCCCGGACCAACACACGTTTTCAGGAGCGAAATCTATGAAATTAGCTCTGATTCATGGAGAGTCCTCGAGGCCAAGCCCAAGCCCAAGTGGGAGATACAGATAGATGAGCATCAGCGAGGCGTGTCTGTCAAGGGAAACACCTACTTTTTTGCTCATGAGAGATATAATAATTGCGCAGATGTTAAAGATTTCTTGCTCTGTTTTGATTTTACCAAAGAGAGGTTTGGACCACGCCTCCCTCTTCCTTTTCACTCTTACAATGAAGACTGCGTGACCCTCTCAAACGTTAGAGATGAGCAGCTTGCGGTCCTGTTTGGTGATTTTGCATCAAGCTTTTTTGAGATTTGGATTACCCTCACGGTTGAGCCCGACTACTTGTCCTGGAACAAGTTTTTGCGAGTGGAAACGACTGCTTTAACGTTGTTTAGGCTTGATGCTTTTTTGGGTGGGAGCTTCTTTGTTGATGAGGAAAACAAAGTTGCTGTGGTGTTTGAACTAGACGAGTGTCTATCCACCTTTACTCCTCATCAAAACAAGGCTTTTGTGTTTGGACAAGCCGGCTACATCCACTCTGTTACTCTCGGACAAGTTACCAAAATCCAACTCCTTTGCCCCTATTCCGGAGAGCACATTCAAGCTTTTCTTCCCCCACTTGTTTGCTCTTCCTCTTACCGTCCAAGCTTAGTCCAAGTCAAGCAACCCCTCTGCACAAAAGGAAACGCGACCTGCTCAATGGGCAATGGCTAAGTGTAGGTTTATTATTACGATTTCTGTTTGGAATTCAGTTTTAGAATTGCTCATTATGTACACACCTCTTCTCACATAAACAGAATGTTTTGATTTTGCCGGTTAAATTGAGGATGTTAATCAGCCAGGTCCAAGTTTGAGATTTGGAAGGAGCTGGAAACTCTTTGCTTTTGTTTTATGTTGGTTGTTATCGCAGTATTCCCGTCGATAACATTAACCTTTGTCGAGTCCTTTTTATTACAAAATTGATTTTACTACTTCCACTCCTAGTCTTCCAAATACTCAGAAAATCCTTTTTTTTTTTATTTTTGTGAAACGTACAACAACAACAACGCTACGTCTTTTCTCTTATAGCTGTTGTTCTGTTTGCCACAAGGAGATGCAAAAATTAGGAAAACATATGTAAAAATTAATAAGAAAGAACGAAATAATAAAAATTGATAAGAATGGATCGAAGAAGATTATGCATATGTAACTGAAGAAGTTAATGTGATAATTATATATATATATATATATAATACAACTTACCGCAGTAAATCAAGACCATTGTTAGCTTGCTTTTTTTTGAGATGTCAAAATACTAATCTGCTTGAAATGTCAAAACCTTTTTCCTCATCACTTAGTTCTGAAAAATTACAGATATGAATCTGTATGATCTTTTAGTTTTCTATGGGAGAAACAAACAAAAGTAAATCTCCTTCCTTACCTTCTATTATCTACATGGACAGAGACGGGTTGATGTTGTAGGGTACATCGCCATGATCTGCTCTCTGTGTGTTTGTATCTCTCCGCTTTTCACCATGGTACGTCTCTTCTATTTGTGATTGAACACAAAAAAATAAAAGTATATAAGTTTTTCTTTATTTTTTAGAAAATACTTCATTTTTAATTATTTTTCAAAATAATATTAACCGTAGCTAAATGAAACATATAAAACTGTGAACTCTTTATATTTTTATATTGTTTAAGATAAATTAAAAATAACATAATTCAAAATATTAGCGTTACACAACACCGATCAATATGTATTTGATAGTCAGCTAAATATCAAATATATTGCTAGATAAAACATCAAATTTGATAATTGTAGCATCGATGGTGTGACTTTCACATCTTTTTCTATTGAAAACTTCTTGATATATAATATTTTGTTGAACACTATTGTCCTTATGTTTTAAATATCTGAAACTCTGTAGTTGTAGTAATTTTTGATAGTGCGGCGTATAATTGTAAGACTGGACTTGACAAATATTGACTAATTTTTTTTTAAGTTTTGACTTTCACTTTTGTTGATAGTCATTGTATAGCAAATTCCTATAAAGAATTAATATATTTTCAGTTTGAAATGTCATATTTGCATCTGTTGGTATGAGACTTATTCTAGGAATAAATTCATTTTCCCACATAACTTTCGATTATTATTTTTGCTACAATAATCATGTTGTCTACGTCTTCTCTTTGATTTAAATTTCTTAGTAGCACGACCCATAACAGCACAACCAAATTTTTTAGTTGCATGGAGAAATCTATTTTTCACATAACTTTCGGTTAGGATTTTTGCTTCAGTAATTAGTAATCTTGTTTGATTGCAAAGTCATTTTTTAATTTAAATTCCTTAGTACTACAATAAATAACCAATTTTATATGTCGATAAGAATAAACACACATAAACATAATCATACATAAGCATAATAATCACATTTAATTTCTCGCATTAACTTACGTACAACAACATAACATATATTTGTACAAACGCCTAAGTGTAACTGTGGTAATAACGGTAGCATAACCCATTAGTGGATCACTCAGGACAGATTTGACCCGTTTCTCAACTTTAATAAGAGCAACTCCAATGGTGTTACCTACCATTGGATTCTTTAACAATATAATATATATATATATATATTGAATAGTTAAGGATTATAATCACAAGTGATGTTTCAATAGTGTTATCCGTTATAGAATCTTTAAAAATAAAAAAATAATAAATTTGAAAAACATTTAAAATTTAAAATTTTATTTATTGAATTACAAAATGTAAACATACAACAATTACACATTTACATCATTTTCATATTTGTTTCAAATATTTTGAATCAAATCATATTTCAATTGTTCATGTATATGCGGATCACGAACTTGACTCCGTATTTCAAGCATAGTACAGAGATTTGAAGGCGTGGAAGTATATGACATATCCACCTCTGAACTTCTACTCGAGTCTCCTTCTTCAAACTCTGATGTATAGCAAAGTCCATTGCGTTCATTTTC
Organism: Brassica oleracea var. oleracea; assembly: GCF_000695525.1. Classification (NCBI taxonomy): domain Eukaryota; kingdom Viridiplantae; phylum Streptophyta; class Magnoliopsida; order Brassicales; family Brassicaceae; genus Brassica; species Brassica oleracea. The sequence goes on along the minus strand of NC_027754.1, from coordinate 1,356,191 downwards.
TACTATCATATTGTGCAGTATGAGACATGTTCGCATTACCATCCCTATTTGCCTCTTGTCCCATAAAATAGCCGGATTTTTAACTATTGCAAATCGGGCTTGCAATACTCCAAAAGCACGCTCCACGTCTTTTCGGGTTGATTCTTGAACTTTAGCAAATAATTGTGCTTCAGGAGTTTGAGGATATGAGATAGATTGGATAAATGTTGACCATTTTGGGTAAATGCCGTCTGTGAGGTAGTACGACAAATGATACTGGTGTCCGTTGACGACGTAATGTACCCTCGGAGCTCGACCTTGTAAGACATCATCAAAAATAGGAGACCGATCGAGTACGTTAATATCGTTTAAGGTACCTGGAGGACCAAAAAAAGCGAGCCATATCCAAAGATCTTGTGAAGCTACAACCTCCAAGACAATAGTTGGCTTTCCTGATCCACGTGTGTATTGTCCTTCCCAAGCCGTTGGGCAAGTTTTCCACTCCCAATGCATACAGTCGATGCTTCCTATCATCCCAGGAAAGCCGTGTATCTCTCCCATATCGAGTAGTCGTTGAAGATCCTCTGGAGTGGGTCTTCGTAGATACTCTTCTCCAAATAAATATATTACGCCATTAGTGAAATTGGTTAAACACGAAAGTGCTGTGCTTTCACCAATTCGGAGATATTCGTCTACGGCATCAGCTGCACAACCATAAGCAAGCATACGAAGAGCTTCTGTACACTTTTGTAGTGGAGATAGACCTAACCTTCCGACAGCATCTCTTCTTTGTTGAAAGAACAGAACATTTTTCGAGAGGCGATCGACAATACGCATGAATAGTTCCTTGTTCATGCGGAAACGCCGCCTAAATAAATGAGGCGGAAATGTCGGATTTTCACTGAAGTAGTCATTCCATAGACGGGTATGGCCCTCTTCGACTCTACAATCCTCTTCCAGAACGCACCAGCTTTCTGTTCATTACTGACTATTGGGTCTTTGCTAGTATTGAGCCAAGCACCGATGAGGATTATATCCACCTTTGCTGACCATTTTCTCCTCTCTTTTACAGTACACTCATCGGAACATTGAGTGCTAAAGTTAGGAAAGGGAGGTTGCGGTGAGTCAAGGTCAACTACCCCTTGACTAGCTAAAAGGTTTACAAAACTTGGGGAGTTTGCCATTTAGAAAGAAGACTCTGGTTTACTCAACTACCTAAACTAAGGGAGGCAACTAAATAAGGGATTATTAAAGCAAATCTATTGAATCCTAGTAGGAAACTGTCTTATCATAACAACTACCAAAAAATTTATAGAACCTAAACCCCGAAATAAGCAGTTAGGCACAATTTAATCGTTAACTAGTTCAAAGGACAAGTGGGTTACTTCGCATTTATAATCTATCATTTCAGTTTCGAATTCGCACCCGAAAGTTAACTAGTTCAAATTACAGAAGTTATTGTTCTCAACTACAAACTTAAGTTTGAACTAGAAAGTTTTAAAGTTCAAACAAGGAAGAGATTCACTGTTATTTTCTGAAACTACATACTTAAGTTTAGACACTAACCTCCGAATGACCTCCCTCAACTGCAGTCACACGCATATGCAGCATCCTCACCTGGTCCTGAACATATATCACACAAACAAATCATTATATTAGACAGGTTGTACAAACTACTATAATTTTCATGTTACAATATAGATTTGAACTCACCTTAAGCGCCTGACACTCTCTTAGAAGCTTCTCCTGCTCGTAGACTTTTCTTTTGAGTCTCTCAACCTCTTGTTGCATACCCATAACCCATGGTTGCCTGAAATGCAACCTGTCATTATGCAAAAACATAATAACCATTGTCAAACTGCAAATTAATTTCGAAGAAAATAAAGCTTAATAGCAAATTCCACGCATATACCTCGTAGTCTTTGCAGATGAAGTATATTTTTCCAGGGAGGTAGTCATATGTGTCCTCTTCATCAACGACTTCCTTCGTGATTGATCCACAGGGGCAGAGTTTAGGAATTCCCTGTTGCGCATCTGCAACGAAATAAAGCATGTTGTAGTAATCTTTGTGTGCTTTCATATCTCTTAATTCTTCCTCCATTTATACACCTGCAAGAACAAAAACGAATCAATTTAGAACCCAATCCCGAACCGTAAATCGATTTACAATTAAATCGAAAAACTTTATAATAACGACGACAACAACAACGAAGTGAATCGAGATGAAGAAAAACTAATCAATTTAGAACCCAATCCCAAAACCTCAATCGATTTAAGACTCAATCCCAAAAGCTCAATCGATTTAAGACTCAATCCCGAACCCTAAATCGATTTACAACTCAATCCCAAACCTTAATAACGACGAAAACAACAAATAAGCGAATCGAGATGAAGAAAATATCGATTCGAGACGAAAACCCTAATTTGATAAAAAGCCCCAACTCGATTTGAAACCGTAAATCCTTTAAAACCCCTCAATATAACCCTAAAAAGATATGAAATCAACATGCAACAACAAAAAATGCAAAAAGAAGAGGTGAAAGCTCCGATTTACCTTCAGCCTTCTCCGATCGCCGAATCGCCTTTTCTTTTGCGAGAGCTCGTTTTTTTTTCCGTGATGGAGAAAGAAAAGGCAAAATGATTCTTTGTTTTCTCTCACGTGAAAGACACGCCCCCTCCGCCCCTATCACCGGTTGCCACGCGTCTAAGGATTAAGTCCTTAAACGCCTTAGTTACGGACTCTTTCTTAGCTAAAGTAAACATTATATTAGTACAATACTCAAATTTACCTAGGTTGGACCGCTAAGTTTCTCTCACGTTCCCGCGTTGGACGTGCTCTAATATGCGAGTCATATTTTATTTCCTCACGTCGGAAACGCGTAGTTAATCCACCACTCGTCTCTCTCTCTCTTTCATTACTGTCTTTTTAGTAGTATATTTTATTAACCTCGATACTCTCGTCTTACCGACCATAACAACTGAGGTTTGAAAGAACCAAACATGTCTACACTAAACCGGAATATACCAGGATCCGGGAATAAGACCGTGGAAATCACTACTGTTTTATCTAACAGAGTGAGTAACAGGTGAAAATGAATTGAAGGACGACAAACCGGAACATAATCCGTGTGTCATTTCGGTTAGGAGATGATAAACTGTTCGGTTTAGTCTCTTTTTTCCTTTCAAAATAGCCTATCAGGTAGCTCCGGAGAAGTGAACGCCGACACGGATTTGAACTGTAAAAATATTTAAGGTAACCACAAGAAAGTTAACTTTTTTTTACCGAACGTTTATCGAAACCAAACTGAAATTTAACTTCCAATTTTTTTTGGTTTTACCTTGTCTTGTTTGTACTTCATACGTATAGAGTTTAAGGGACATCCTTTGGTGTTAAGCTGCAGTTCTTGCAAGGCCTGAACAGATTCTTTAAGATCGGAGGCTTTGTACGTCGTGTAATGCTCAAGTGTTGGATTCTGGACAAACAATGCAAATCGTGTGAGATTCAAAACTTGTAAAAACAGAACCAACATAAAGAGCGATATGTGTCTTAACGGAAAACAAGAACAGACCCAAGGGTGACTTGATTGGTTCATAGTCCACTTGGCAAGAAAAACAGCTGAGGCAGCTATAACCGAAGGAAGAAACTTTAAGCACTCATACTCTATTAACGTCAATTCCGTTAGATAATTCGCCAGAAACTCCATTTCCACACTTGGCATCTGCATTACATTCCACAAAACAAAAAAAAAAGTTTCAATCTTTCTGCTATATATGTTTGATGAGCACATGTAGATACATAAAGGTATCAAATTACCACGTGAGAAGCTTGAGCTGCTCGGAGAAACCTCCTGCAAAACTAAACTGCTTCAGTATTTTTTTATGTGAAGCAATTTTACACTGTCTAGTGAGATTATACCTGAGGAATGTTTTTGAAGTGGGAGTGTAAATCTGAAAACTAAAATGCTTGACTACTTGGCTCTCCATTTCCAGGACCTGATCTCTTGTGTAAGTGTTGTCCGTGATGAAGCAAAACTCTTCAATGCGTGGTGCATAGATTTCCTCATACTTCCTTTAAACAAGTTTCAACAACTTCTTTTAGTTGGCTCTGCCTTTCGGAACAAGCATTACTGTTTGATTTCACTGGGTGGTGAGGGAGGAACTTACGAAGCTATGAGCATACAAGTGACGCCGAGCAATTGAAGTCTTTGTCTTTCAATGTAGTTCCCATGTAGAAACCAATCTATGAGAGATACTGTGAGGTAGAGAGTGTCAGGTACAAGTGTGTATTCCTCTGAGACCTCTACAAGCCAATCAACAAGGATTCCCCTCATTGCACGAGTCACATCTCTTTGTGTTCTCTCCATAAAATCAGGAGATGGTCGCCGTTTAAGCTGATAAGTAGACCAGTCTTTTAGATAACCAGATGCATCGTCCTAAGACATCAAAATCAAAAGGGGATTATTACCTCAGCAACACGCATGTTGTAGTGTATTTCAGGTGCATATAGGCTACAGAGCAGAGGATACTTTTCATCTGAATCAATGTCAATGAATTTTGGGCTACTTGCCACAGTGGAACTTCCTCCAACACAGCTTCTTTCAACTGTTAACCATTTGCAATAAGACAAAAAAAAAAGCATCAGAAAAAATGTTATAAATCAATCAACGAAGTAGTATTAACCTGTAGAAGTTGATCTCCCAGGGGGTCTTGGAGGCAACTTGGAACTCGGATTTCCCATAAAGCTACAAGATGCTTCGTTTGTGTCTAAGCTCGTGCCTGTACACACAACTTGTACCTCTGCATCTGTAACTTCTGAAGTAGAAGAAGATGTTGCCACCTTGGGAGAACTTGCCCTTTCCTTCTTTATCTGTTTGATATTCTCCACCTTGAAAATGGGAAAAGAAACCACATTTGTCAGCACAATAAAACAAACTTTTTTGTCAATGTAAGAAGCAGCATTGTGTGTATATATATATATATATATTTATATATATATATATAACAACCTGGATTTTTGCTGCATTGAAGCAGCGTGAGTAAGAATCCTCGCAGGTAACGTTTGTGATATCATTAAGAACAGCTCGCCTCTTAGGTGCATTATTGGATTTCTTATCATCCAAGGCTGTTCTTTTACTGTTTGCTCTCAGAACCCTTCCCTGGTTGATCACTGTAGTAGTAGCAACCACTTCTGAAAGATTAGAAGAAGCACGCAGAGCAGAAGCAAGGGCACGAGTTATAGGGCGAGAATGGAGCGGTATGGTGTTTCCAGAGACAGCTTTCTCATTCCCCATGGTTAGAAACCCTGCTGAGACTGAGATGATCCAACAACAACGCTTTTGATTCGTCTTAGCAGAGAAGATCAGCTTTCAACTAGAGATCTGTGGAATTGAAGTAGATGATCAGTGATATGAAAAAGAGACAGATCTATATATCAAGGTAAAACAGAGAAGCAATGCATATAATATGTTGGGAGGAACTGTTTAGTCCAAAAAATATAAGTTGATCTAATCAGACACAGACACAGTGATCTTTCAGGAGACAAGCCAAGAATTGCATTAGAAACTAACTTTCCCAAGGAAAAATTGATTAGAAAACCAAAGTCTCAAACTTTTCTCATTTACTAAGAAAAATCCAAACGGTATTAGCAGGAAAACCCTCAGGGCCGCATCAAACCATGAATTAAAAAAAAAATCACAAACTCGCAGCAGATTTAGGGAAAGTAGTATTCCATAATCTAAGTTTTTTAAAAACAGAATAATGTGTATATTACCGATTAAAAATCAGAATTTTTAAAAGGAAGAGTAGAAGTACATTAAAGCTTCTATCTTTCTTCTTCTTCTTCTTCTAGGAAGCATCCACTTTTCCTGAGGAGACAGACCCCATGAGATAAATGTGGAGCTGTAAGATCTCACAAAAAAACCTTATTCCAAAGAAGAATGAATCAATTCACATTTTATTTTATCCAAGAAAACAAACAGACCCACTCGGAAAACCCAAAAGGATGCTTCAAAATATAGGAAAAAATAACAAACCGGAATATCGTCGTCTCTGCAAACCCATCAACAAAAGATGCAGATGCGCGTGCGAACAACAGAATATTGAAAAAAAAACAGAGAAGATAGAGACAGACTGCGATAGGAACTTACGACGCTCCAGAAACTTCTTCTTCCAAAGGAGATAAAAAGATATTTTCTTTTATTTTGGGGGAAAGAAAGGAGCTTTGGGGGAGAGCAGATGGAGAGAAAGTAAATGTATAGTGAATTTTGCTTTATGCAAAGGCAGGGGAAAGGGAAAGAAAGGCTTTGTCTGTCTGTGGAAGTGAGCGGGATTTATCAGCGAGTGTTTTTTAAAGATATTAATTAAATATATGTCACTCACCTTTTTAAGATTAGAAACTTTTTTTGTCATCTATTAGATTAATAAAAGGTTCAAACAGAGTTTTACACACAAAATTAGCAAAAGTATACAACCTTTCTGAAGTCATAAGCCGGCGTAGAAAGAAGATACTACCCAGAAACAAGGACTGAAGCAAACACTTACCCTCAAGAAACTAACTTAAACTAAAGAGAACAAGATAACTAAGCGCCAAAGGAGAATAACCATACAATCAAGGAAGGCGAAGCAACCAGCATTAGAAGAGCGTTAGAAGCAGGATTGATCGAGAAAGCGTAGCAGGCCTATATTATTCGGGTTGAAGGAGGAACCACGAACAAACACCCCACTTACCATTGCTTCACCTCAAAGAAGCCAAAGAAACATCAAATTACAACCCGAGCAGCCAATGAAGATACATGTTTGGCGATCGACTACTCCAAGACCTCACGCAATTGAGCATAAGCTCCACAGCCCCTTACCAAGTAATCCGGAAGAACCCATCGGTTGCAGACCAAGGGACAGCACAACTTCATAACACTTGCACTTCACCCACTGAAATCTAAATGAAAGACCGAGTGAAAACGGCGAGACGAAAGATAACCACCAGAAAGTCATCATACACTCCAAGGATGATAGCTTCTACCCGGAGACCACATAGAAAAACCTAACCGCAGATCCGAGAGAAGACACCATCCACACTTGCCGCAAGACCACACAAACTCCGAAGCGCTTAAGAAATCTGATTCTCTTATTAGAATTAAGACCATTAAGTCGTACAACAGAACAAAAGAGAACCTTTGATGCACTAACAAAAGGGCAGAGCTGGAGAAACTAGCACAATGCACCACCATTGACCACCTGAAAACGAGACACCAGGATGGAAGAATTACCACCCCACATCAGAGCCGGCTGAACCTGCCACCGCGCACCAGAAAACAATTTCGAAACTAGCAGACCCCCCCCCAAGCAATCCGGTAGAAACACAGACACACGCTCTCACAACAAAGCCTTTCAAAAGCAACAACAGCCTCAAACTAGTCTAAATAAAGATAACTTCACCATACTATAAACGTCAGAGCAAAGGTTGCAAACAGGAGAAAATCAAGACAAGACGAGGCCCATGAACTTCACCGGTGTCGGACCACTACCAACAGGCCAACGACCACCTCACCGAAGCCAATCGCTACCTCAGACCGCCGATTCTCCAATCCAGCGAGAGCGAACAAAGATCTGACCAAATAACCACACAAAACATCTCTTTGAAGCCAGATCCGCAACCCAAACCTTCAACGTCGCAAGTCCAAAGTGAAGATCCGCCGAGCTAAGAAGAACGAAGATCGGAACCGCTTCCGACGGTGGTAAGAGACGCCAACCGCCGGAGCAACAAAGATGAACTACGACGACGCCTTTTTTGCTTAGAGAGAGAAAGGGACTAACCGATGCCGAAAAATGGATTAGAAACTTTCTTATTATTTATAAAGAAAATGTTTATTTTATTGACTCTGAGGATTGCCAGGTTTGAAGGATTCGTTTTCTAAATTCGAACGTGACGTAATTTACAATTTACATAGGGCAAATCTCCAAAATAGCACCTTTCTAAGTTTATATCACAAAAATAGCACTCAAAAACTAAAATGACCAAAATAGCACCTTTCTAAGTTTATATCACAAAAATAGCACTCAAAAACTAAAATGACCAAAATAGCACCTTTCTAAGTTTATATCACAAAAATAGCACTCAAAAACTAAAATGACCAAAATAGCACCTTTCTAAGTTAAACCTTAAACCCTAAACTCTAAACCCTAAACCCTAAACCTTAAACCTTAAAATTTAAACCCTAAACCCTAAACCCTAAATCCTAAACCCCACCCTTTAACTCTAAACCCTAAGTTTGTGACTTTTGATAAAACATTAAGTGCTATTTTTGTGACTTTTGACCTTGAGTGCTAGTTTGGGAACAAAAACTTGATTTAGTGCTATTTTTGTCTTTTTCTCATTTACATATGTATATTTTGAACAAAATGGCGTGGGCTAGGCCCAAGAAGTTTCGGCCCAGATAAGGTGTCCGTACCTAAAAGTCAAACTCGAGATAGAGTTGAGCAGCCGCGACTCTGTTAGAGAGAGAGAGAGAGAGAGACGTTGAAAGTGATGAAGATTAGGAGCTTCTGGATCGTGGCCGGATCTCTGAATTGGCGGAAGAGATGGCGTAGCCGAAAAGGTTGGAGTTATCTATTTGATCTGGCTGCAAATTGGGATTGGGAGGTTGAAGTTTAAGATGTTCTTGGTCGTTGGCGGATCTCAGAGTTTGATGAAGAGGGCTTGGATTGTTTTTTCGCTTCTGTCTGCATAATTGGGAACTTGGGAACACTTCTTCCTCAAATTAACAAGGTAAATGATGTTACCAGCTCTGCTTCACTCACTATGTCATTAAAATGAAACATGCTGATGACACAAATCTTCGTACTATAGCTCAGCTATCTGCAAACCTTAAGCAAAAAAGGTGTTTTTTGTTTTTTTTTTTTTACCAACCGTAAATTTGTTTTCACTGTTACCTAATTTTTTTTTACTGCCGGGAGAACTATATAAGGATACGCTTCTGTCTCTCCTTCCTGCGAGTCCTACAAGCAGCAGCAGCGCAGTCAGGTATTGAGATTAGGTTTTTTTTTTCTTCAATTTCCGTTCTTCAATCTAGGTGTTGATCTGTTATTTGATTTTGATAAATCTATATCTGTTCTTATCTGCAATAAAGTTCTTCCTGAGATATTTACTCTACGCCGTGAATGGCAGATCTCGAGCTATATCCTCCGGAGGTGAGATATTTACTTCGTAATACTAATTTTGTTTGCTGTTTTCATAAAAGCCCTCTATTTACTTCGTAATATTAATTTTGATAAAAGCCCTCTTTGAACGACATCGACCTAGCTGTTCTGCCTCCCGATGTGGCCGCGATTCTGGAAGATTTTCTAGACAGAGCACTTGTCGCTACGGAATGAAATACCCTATTTAACAATGCTGCAGTTTTGGGTCCAGCCCGCAACCCTAACAATGTACCGCCTTTAACTGCAGGTTCGGTTTCTTAGTAAGATTTGTACTTGTACCTATAATAATAATCGTGTGGATTTCACACTAACCTACACTACTAGTGCACCCAGCTATTGTGGTCATGTTTGTTTATATCATAGCTTGTTCTCCTTAAGTCATTAGCTTCTTTTTGTATGTAAGTTTATGATCATGTCTTATGTATACTCAATAGCTTTTTCTCATTTGATGTTTGTATGCAGGAATGTGGAGAGTGGATAACATCCACATGGGGGACCGAAACCTCTGGTGGCCCGCGTTGACAAGCATAGGTCGCCGAGTTACGGATGGTGTACTGGTCTTCAACACAAGAAAAGCTGTTGGGAGACTTTTCATCAATGGTGACGGTCTTGTTGTCGGTGACGGTCTTGTTGTTGGTGACGGTCTTGTTGTCGGCCATCTCGCTCCGCCACCACCATTGTTGGTCTTGAAGAGATTGACGGTCAGGAGACCCGCTCTTTTGGCCCATCATTGGGGCGTTCCCAGAGTGGCATTCTCCCTATACTACTTTGAGGAGATGTTTGAAGGATGAGTGAGGTTTGAGTCTTGAAACTTTGAGTCTTGAAGAGTTTTTGATGTTTGAAACTTTGAGTCTTGAAGAGTCTTGAAGAGTTTTTGATGTTTGAAGTGATGATGAATGATGTTTGAAATGATAATGTTAAAACTTTGAGTCTTGAAGAGTTTTTGATTGGTAGGTTGATTCACCAATCTCTATAAATATCAAATCCGCTGAGAGCTATGAAACCTATGCAGATTGCAAATAAAAAAATGGATTCTATGTAAAAATAAAAGTGGATCAATCAGGACAGATTACAAATCTAAAAGAGATCATAAACAAGGTTAAAGATCACGATAGTATTCTAGAAGAAAGAAATGGTTTATCTGAGAAGATCAAGGGTCTAGAAGTTGAGATAGAGACTCTACGGAAACAGAGGAGTGAGCTTGACGAGGAGCTAAGAACTAAAACAGAAAATATTGTTCAAATGCGCGATAAGATTAACGAAACATCGGCTGAAACGGTGGCCTTAACAGAACAGATCAACAATCTGCAGCATGAACTTGATTCGCTGCAAGTGAAGAAGAGTGAAACCGAAGCAGAGTTGATAGAGAGAAGCAAGAGAAATCAGATTTGTCTAATCAGCTCACTGATGTCAAAAGAGCATTGGTAGAGCAAGAAACTGCTTACAGTACGCTGGGAGAGGAACACAAACAGATCAACCAACTGCTAAAAGAACGTGAGGAAACACTTAATAAGCTAGCAGAGGATCACAAAGAAGCCTAAAGATTGTTGGAGGAGACAGGTCATGAAGTAAGATCCAGAGATTCAGCAATCGCAGGTCATGAAGAAACGATGGAGAGTTTACGTAACGAGCTAGAAATGAAAGGAGACGAGATAGGAACTCTCATGGAGAAAATCAGTAACATCGAGGTTAAGCTTCGTTTATCGAACCAGAAACTGAGGGTAACTGAACAGGTGTTAACAGAGAAAGAGGAAGCTTTCAGGAGAGAAGAAGCTAGGCACTTAGAGGAACATGCATTGCTTGAGAAAAGCCTCACGGTGACTCATGAGACATATCGAGGTATGATAAAAGAGGTAGCTGAGAAAGTGAACACAACACTTGATGGGTTTCAATCAATGTCGGGAAATATCACGGAGAAGCAAGGGAAGTACGAGAAAACGGTAATGGAGGCATCAAAATTACTATGGACAGCCACGAATTGGGTGATAGAGAGGAATCACGAGAAGGAGAAGATGAAGAAAGAGATGGAGAGGAAAAAAGAAGAGATAAAGAAGCTTGAAGAAAAAGTGAGAGAAGATGAAAAGGAGAAGGAGACGATGAAGGAGACTTTGATGGGGCTTGGAGAAGAGAAAAGAGAAGCAATAAGGCAATTATGTGTGTGGATTGACCACCATAGTGGTTGGTCGCTGTGAATATCTTGAAGAGATTTTGTCTAAGACCGTTGTGGCTCGAGGGCAAAGACAGTCGCAGCGTGCCTAGGAGCACGTGCCATCATCGGAGACAGTATGGTACGTTGCATTGCAATCCCACCTCACATTCATGCAAACAATGTAAATGTGGTTATTAGATTTTGGTCAATCTTTAAGAAGTTGAACTTGCGGAAAACTTCTGGTCGAGAGGATATTTTTGGTGTGTTTGTGTTGGTGTAATTTTGTTGCGTTATTCGTTGCCCCTGTGTTTTTTTGTTGCTATTGTTTTTGTAAGTCAATTTGTTTTGTTTGTTTTTAATTGTGGGCAAAGTTTCTTTGGTGGTGGGATTTAATGGGGATAAAGGGCATCATAGCAATGAATTTGATAGTTTACTTTTTGGAGGGTGGGATTGTACAGGACGAATGATTAATGTTGTTAGTATATAATAGTATTTTGCGTATTTGGCTATGTTAAATGAAAACGGAAGCGGGTACGTGAAAGCGGAAGCGTAAAGAAGTGCATAAATTTTTTTTTAAAAATATTAGGAAGCGGGTACGTGTTGGAAGCGTATATCCATAAATATAAATAAATAAATAAATAAATATATATATATATATATAACTTTTTTAAAAAATTAGGACTAAAAATTATATGATTTAAATTTGAAATAAAGCATTTATTCATTTATAATAATTTTGAAATGATTTTATATTAAAACTGTAAAAATACACATAAATTAAGATTACAAATATTATATTAATTATTTTTAATACTTCATAAATAATCTCCTAGACTATATTTACGAAGTGATTTTGCCACATGTCCTTTTTACAATCAATTTCACAAAACAAATATGACATGACTACTAAAATTGATGACATGTCCTATAGCTGAAAATTGCATTTAATGTTAATTTATATTTTTGGTAAACTTTTTAAAATGTGGTAATAACTCATATATTACATTTAATGTCAATTTATATTTTTGGAAATTTTTTTAGAATATGGGAATAACTCATAAATCATCATTAAAATAAATATATTCAAATATGGCATTATAAATTTCGAAATATAATATAATTATATATTTTTAAATTATACAATTTTATTACTAAAATTTTCAAAAATGTATACAATTTTTTTTAGATAATTATAAAAATTTAATCGTAAAATTATTAATTTGTTATATATCTACAAATTTTATAAATATTGTTCAATTTTAATTTTTGGTAATTATGCAACTTTTACAAATTTATTTTATATATTTAATTAAAATAAATAGATAGAAAAATTTATCTAAGATTACAATTTCAAATATATACATGCATATTCTTAAATATAATTAAATCAAATTTATATTAAAATATTGATACAAAAAATAAAATTTAAAATATTAATAAAATTTTATTTTAAAATATAATTTATATTTATCTGTTAAAAAATATTTTAAATTTTTTTACTGCACATGGTGCAGGAAGACACCTAGTTGACACAATATATTTCAATATGTGCTATATCTTTAATAAAAAATCTCAATGCATAAAGATAATTTATAGTATTATTTTTAATATTTGTATATTTATAACTTAATATTCATTACTATTAATTTTTTTATTTTATATAGATTAAAACTATGGTTTTATATTTTATTGATATACATTGCATTTTTTTTAAAACGGGAGCGTGATTCCAAAACGGAATCGTAAGCTTCCAATAGGTTTTTAAAGAGAACATTTTAGAAACATTTTGGAAGCGAGATTCCGTAAGCTTCCACAAGGTTTAGATTCCGATTCTGGTTCCGAAACAGGAAGCGGACGTCCGATGAAACTTCCGTGCAACGTAGGTCTTTGCTATCGGTTAGATACGCCACTATCAGATAATTTTTTCTCTTAGTAAGAAAAGAATATCATGCACACTTACCTGTTTATGAGCCTTGGAGCCATACTCGAAAAATCATGACTTAGGCCTTAAGTTTATGTGGTATTGGCTTATTTTTTTATCTAGAGATCGAATCCGCTGCATCGGTCGATGAATGCTTATTGTATGAGTTATGTCTCTAGTCGAGATAATCATATATGGTGGCCAAAGTCAATGCTGAACCAATGCTAAATCTAAAAATATGTTGGGTACGTTTTTACATTTATCCGACCGTATAACTACTAAAGATAGGCACATCGAGTTTTTCTGCTGAAAAATGTTTTTAACAAACCTTAAAGGAATTGTGCTTCGACTATTCCATTTTGCAGGGCGTGTCTAGACCTTTCTGTCGAACCAGATTTAAAAAAGGTGGAGCATAGCCTTAAGTTTATGTGGTAATTGCATATTTGTTTTTATCTCGAGATCGAATCCGCTGCATCGGTCGATGAATGCTTATTGTATGAGTTATGTCTCTGGTCGAGATAATCATATATGGTGGCCTAAGTTAAGGCTGAACCAATCCTAAACGTAAAAAGGTGTTCGGTACCCTTTTACATTTATCCGACCATATAACTAGTAAAGATTGGCATATCGAGTTTTTCTGCTGAAAAATGTTTTTAACAAGCCTTAAAGGAACTGTGCTTCGACTATTCCATTTGCAGGTCGTGTCTAGAACTTTCTGTCGAATCAGATTTAAAAAAGACGGAGCATATCCTTAAGTTTATATGGTAATAGCTTGTTTTTTTATCTCGAGATCGAATCCGCTGCATCGATCGATGAATGCTTATTGTATGAGTTATGTCTCTGGTCGAGATAATCATATATGGTGGCCTAAGTCAAGGCTGAACCAGTGCTAAATATAGAAAGATGTTCGGTACCTTTTTACATTTATCCGACCATATAACTAGTAAAGATTGGCATATCGAGTTTTTCTACTGAAAAATATTTTTAACAAGCCTTAAAGGAATTGTGCTTCAACTATTCCATTTGCAGGTCGTGTCTAGACCTTTCTGTCGAACCAGATTTAAAAAAGATGGAGCATAGCCTTAAGTTTATGTGGTAATTGCATGTTTTTTTTATCTTGAGATCGAATCCGCTGCATCGGACGATGAATGCTTATTGTATGAGTTATGTCTCTTGTCGAGATAATCATATATGGTGGCTTAAGTCAAGGCTGAACTAATGCTAAATCTAAAAAGAGGTTCGGTACCTTTTTACATTTATCCGACTG
>NC_027754.1:1341408-1341555 GCF_000695525.1 Brassica oleracea var. oleracea | reverse complement strand
ATTTAAAAAAGATGGAGCATAGCCTTAAGTTTATGTGGTAATTGCATGTTTTTTTTGTCTCGAGATCGAATCCGCTGCATCGGTCGATGAATACTTATTGTATGAGTTATGTCTCTGGTCGAGTGATACCACTCAAATTACTTAAGT
>NC_027754.1:1338936-1339772 GCF_000695525.1 Brassica oleracea var. oleracea | reverse complement strand
AGGCTTCCATGAATCAAGACTTAATGGTGGTTGCCACCAAGCCCTGTTCACTTCTTTTTGACCTATATCCAAGAATTGTTTGTGAAGCGAGCCTTGAAGATTGCCGCCTCCAAGTCCCGTTTCGAACTCTTTTATTGGAGTCTTTATGAATCAAGCCTTAATGGTTTTAGCCACCAAGTCCTGTTCAAACTCATCCTAAGTAAACAATAGATCTTTTTTTTTTATTTTTAAATTATTATTATTATTATTATATATATATATTTAATATGTAACTCACTAACTATTCTAGGGTCGAAATTTAGAGAAAGAAAATGTGATAAATAATCTACACAAGGCGTTACCTTCCAGACTTGTCTGAAGAATCCGATCCCATGTATACCAAGCCCCAAGACAAGCGGTTATGTAAGGTTTAGTGTTGGAAATCAGCTTTAGTTACTTTATACGTTCAAGGCAAGTGTGTAGTTGATAGGTTGATCAGCTTTAGCATCTATAGTGCTATCTGCAATCAGTAAATCTAAAATGGTGCTAAATATTGGTTAGATATTCAAGTTTAAATCAATATAAGATTATAGTCCCTATTTTCAATAGCTAAGCATAATTTATTAAAATTCTTTTTATATAAGAATAATATAAATTATATCAGTAAATCTCCCCCCAGACTTAAATTACACTATCCCAGTGTAACTCAGCCGGAGTTATGATGGAATAGTTCATGATGTACGAAATGGAACAAGTAGGGAAGATACATCTGACCGGAGTAGATATCGATCAATGGGAAAATGTTACATCGATCGTCGTGTGGTTGTCTATGTCGAGCGATGTCGACGTCTCGTCGT
>NC_027754.1:1336295-1338836 GCF_000695525.1 Brassica oleracea var. oleracea | reverse complement strand
ACATTCTGGACCAAGATGCAATGAAACTTCTTGTGGCCTCATCATTTATTGTCCATTTGTCATCCATCTTTTCAAATACATTGGAGATGTTCTGTAGCCTATCTTGAACATTGTCAATGCTGACCTGGTGCCATCCTATGTTGTCATAGGCGTATGCTGAAAGTTCTGTCAGTTCCTTGTGCATTGACTCTATCGTCTTGTGTATCAGCTGATCGCCAGCTGGTGTAGAATCGGCGTCGATCGATGCGATTATGTGTTCGTCGGTCGATGTCGGCGACTTACCATCGAGCGATTGCGCTCGCTTCCTGTCGATCGATGCTGATATCTGGTGTTGAGCTGCGAGTTGCCTCTGAATGGCTTTGACTTCTTTCTGTAGCCATTCTGCGTGGCTGTCTAGTCCACTGATTATGTTGTCGAATGGAAAGTAGATGTCATCGCAGCGTTTGTCAAGTCGTTCCTCCATGGTATCTATAGCAGTGTAGATCTTGGATGTGATCTCGTCAACCTCTGCTGCTGTGTAGGGAAGTAACTCCACAGGATTCATGCCATCGATCCTAGGCCCTTGTAGCCTGTCGATCAAAGATGAGTTTGCCGACAAAAAATTTTGATTAGTAATGTTATCAATATCCCTTTGGGCATGAAGTATTTGACTAGACAATTTGTTTAAATCTATCATAACTGGTGATATGAAGCGGTCATGCATGTCCTCGTAAGTCCTCAGCCTCTCATTCATGGCTGAGACTTTAGCGTCGAGCGATGTGATGTTACACACGTCGATCGATGTAGCTGGTTGTTGGTCCTTCTTGCGAATGGTGTCCAGATCTTGCTGTAGTAGCTCGATTTTAGTGCTCAGTCAGTCCACGTTGTTGTTGAGAGGGTAGTACACGTTGTTTATCCTTGTGTCGATATATGAGACTTCCCATTCATCCTTGTGTTTTGCTGAACATTGCGGTTCTGCAGGGATCTGGGCTGTAGGAAGACTGACGTCGATCGATGGTGCATGTGGTGCGTCGATCGATGCTGCGGTCGTGGCTTCCTTTTTAAGTTGCTGACGTAAACTCTCAATTTCTGTCCTCATTTCTACCATACTTTTGAAAAGTTCATTATAGCCTCTATCCAAAGGTTGATGTGTATCTTCTACCAATGATTTGAGCTCCTTACCCAGTTTTTCTTGAGCTCCACAAATACAAAACACCATCTCATTGATTTCATCTTTGGTGTAGAGTTCTGGTGCCAGTCTTGTGAGTGTGAAGGAAGTGGCATGTTTTGGAAGACAGATGTGGCTCTCTTCAAAAAGAGATGCTCTTTCCAGTAATTTCCTGATGTCGTCCTTTGTGACAGGTATCATGTCACCAGCTACGCCTCGTGCGTGTCCACACTCATCTCTGTAGACTTCATACTCGTCCCTTCGTTCCCAAATGAACTTTCTGGCTCCGTACATGTCAAAAGCGCGGTTTCCAAATTCATAACGTCTGTCGATCGACGTCATGCAGTTCTTATCGATCGACGTTGGTGTTACCCCGTCCGATGTCTCCGTTGTACCGTCGATCGATGCTTGCCCTTTTGGTTGGCGTGATAGATCTGGATTGATTTCTGTTGCGGCGACTCCTACGTGGTTGTTAGGATCTGTTTGAATGACGTCTGGAATACCACGTTGCTGTGAGAATAGGTTGTCAGGTCCATTGGCCACTTGAAGGATATCTGCTATGTCCTCTCTGGACACTTGTAAGATCCTTCCATCTATTGCACGTGCGATGCCATCTGGGTCCCTGAAAATACCAAATTCATCAGGTGTTAGAATACCGTAATCAATGTTTGCATTATCATTCAATTTAGAAATAGAAAGATTAGGGTTAAGAGTAGTATCGATCGTCTTTGATACAGATGCATCGATCGATGGCAGAATAATTTCTGCAGAACTTGTGTTCTTGAGATGATTGCTCTTCGTGGAATTTCCTGTTGATGTAGATGGAAGAGTGTTCATCTTTTCTGTTTCTGTGTGTGCTCTGGTGTGTGGAGGTGGTTTTAGGGGTGCAAAACGTTTTATATAGGTATCTATAAACCTAGTTGGAGAGGGAATATTCTCCTGCTCCTGAATTTTCGCTGCGGCGCGAATATCGATCGATGGTCCTGTATGGGTGTCGATCGATGTGAGCGTTTGTTACGCTGGACGAGGATGGGTATCGACCGATGTGGAGTGCACTTCATCGAACGATGTTGGAAACGTGTTGGTGAACTTATGGGTTTCAAATCTTTCATCCTGCAAAGACATTTCTATTGCACGTTCTTTCCAATAATCCTCATCGTATTCCTCTGTATGTTCCTGTCTCCCCAACAGCCTATGGAATAATCATCACGTCCTCTCTTGCTTGGAGGTTGGAAGGCAAACTGTGGGTAATAATGATTAGGTGAAGCGAAATGGTCAACCGACTGATCAACGTCGAGCGACATGTTGTTGCGGTCATCGGTCACTGTTGACTCATTGGAATCGCTCGATGGAAAAGTGGGGGTGTCGATCGATTCCGAGTACTCTGTTTCGTA
>NC_027754.1:1332156-1336116 GCF_000695525.1 Brassica oleracea var. oleracea | reverse complement strand
AGTTACCTTTGTTTCTCTGAAGAACATCCACAACCGGTGTGTGAAGTAAGCTTCATCAAAAGCTTTTGCGATTGGGATTCTGAGGACTCTTTTAGTGAAACCATTCATCTCCTTATCGTTAGCTTCCCTCTTAAGGTTCTTAGGAATTTTCTGCTTTCTTTTCCTTAACCTTCGCCGTTCAGTTTCCTGATCTTCTTGAACTGGTTCTGGTGAACTATTTGAAGGGTTGGGTTTTGGTTCGGGTGGGCTAGCTAATGGTTTAGGTGGTGGCTTGAGTGTGTTGATAAAGTCATTATCGATTGAGGGTAACCGCACTCGGTATGTTAGAGGTGTCTGTCGATCGATGGGGGTGTGTTGTGACGATCGAAGTCGGACTCACTCTGTCGATCGATGGTTGGCTCAACCGATCGATCAATTTTATCATAGAAAGGGGAGGGTGGGTTAGGATGCTTAGCTGTGAATTCCTCATGAGTTAGAATTCTAACCGCATTGCATTCAGTCGATTCAGCGGACGATGTCGATCGATGACTGGAGTAATCCATCCATCGATCTTCGTCATGGTCTTTCGATCGATGCGAGTTCATCGACAATCATGTCAGATACAGCTCCTACTGTAGCTAGGAAAGATCTTCCAAGCGGAAGTGAAGAGTTCCAGTTTAGCTCGATGTCTAGGACATGAAAATCTACCGGGACAAGGGCATTACCAATCTGTACCTCCAGATCTTCTATGATACCTCCTGATCATTTTTCTGAAAGATCCACGAAGGTGAAGGATTCTGTTGAGGGTTCGATGGTCAAACCAAGCTGGTCCGCCATGATCCAAGGGAGGATACTAACCGATGCTCCTGTGTCACACATTGAATGGGGAAATTCAACACCCTTGACTATGCATGGTATTGCAAACTTCCCAGGATCACTTTTCTTCGTTAATGTGATCCTGTGTTTCATCTTCTCTCTGACTTGATGAAACATTCTCCTAATGTCCTCCTCAGTTACCTTTGTTTCTCTGAAGAACATCCACAACCGGTGTGTGAAGTAAGCTTCATCAAAAGCTTTTGCGATTGGGATTCTGAGGACTCTTTTAGTGAAACCATTCATCTCCTTATCGTTAGCTTCCCTCTTAAGGTTTTTAGGAATCTTCTCCTTCCTTTTCCTTAACCTTCTCCCTTCAGATTCTTGTTCTTCTTGAACAGGTTCTGTTGAACTATTTAAAGGGTTGGGTGTTGGTTCGGGTAGGTTTGCTAATGGTTTAGGTGGTGGTCTGAGTGCATTGATGTAATCATTATCGATTGAGGGTAACCGCACTCGGTATGTTAGAGGTGTCTGTCGATCGATGGGGGTGTGTTGTGACGATCGAAGTCGGACTCACTCTGTCGATCGATGGTTGGCTCAACCGATCGATCAATTTTATCATAGAAAGGGGAGGGTGGGTTAGGATGCTTAGCTGTGAATTCCTCATGAGTTAGAATTCTAACCGCATTGCATTCAGTCGATTCAGCGGACGATGTCGATCGATGACTGGAGTAATCCATCCATCGATCTTCGTCATGGTCTTTCGATCGATGCGAGTTCATCGACAACGGTCGACACCATTGGGATCCGCCGAGACTCATGGAGCTTTCGATTTCAAAGTCTCCTTCCTCAAGCTTTTCATGTCTCACCACTTGCCAGAAATCATCTTCCATGATGGCATTTACGTGGTGTTTCGCTTTATCGGCTCCTGCCTCTCTAGCGAAAGCTTCTTGCCTCTTTATAGTCTCGCCAGTCTGAATTACTTGCATTTCAAGTTTTGTCACTAGAGTCCCTAAGGTCTCGATTTTGGTGTTCAGATTGTTGTAGGCGGAGTCTATTTTACCGTTGACATCCACGGTGATTTGTTGGTGTCCCAACAGGACTCGATCAAGCATCTCTTCGATCTTGCTATCCTGAGTCTGGGGTGGTGGATTCTGGTAGTAGGAGTTCGAGTAGCTTTTGCTGTTGTTTAAGGGCTTTTGAAATTGTGAACTCTGGTTACTTCTTTGACCATTTCCAAAGAAGTTTCTGTTTCCGCCCTGGTGTCCAAATTTTTGTAATCCGGTACCTCCGATGTAGTTCACATTTTCTTCTCCTTCCGTATCTGCTACTTCTCCTTCAGCTGAACAGACTTGCTTCCTAAGAAGCTCGTGCACCACATCTAACTTAGCTCTTACTTCGTCCATCTGTTCCTTCCCGATAGAGGCTACAGACTTCTTCCGTTCAGAGTCAGTGTTTTTGGTGTTGCTGCTGTTAGCAAGGTTTTCGATAAGTCTCACTGCTTCCAACGGATTCCGAGTAGTGAAGTTTCCTTCAATCGCCGTATCAAGAGCCATTTGATACTGTAAGGCGAGACCTCGGAAGAAAGTGCTTAGCAGCTGCACTTCGTTAAATCCGTGGTGTGGACAGTCTCGCTGGAAGAACCTAAATCTAATCCACGCATCTTTGAAGGACTCTCCAGCCTCCTGCGAGAATGTGGAAATTTTGTTCCTAAGTTCTTCAGAGCGCGCCTCATCGAAGAATTTTCGTAAGAAAGCATTCTTGATGTCTACCCAGGATGTTAAAGATCCTGTGGGTTGCTGCCTAAGCCAGTGCATCGCTTCTCCATTCAGCGTTTATCTGAAGAGCTTGCGCAGCAGGTAATCTTCGGGGACTCCTTCCATCTGAATAGGAGTGATTAAATCCTCGAACCGTTCCAGATGGTCCATAGGATGCTCGTGCGGTAACCCAGAGTAGGGTATCTGCGACACGAGAGTGTAGTATTGAGGTTTCAGCTCGAAATTCAGCTTCTGGATCTCCGGAAGTCGAATAGCTGATATGTTGGAATAGTACTCATCTGGGCGATTGTAGTCGGCCAGTGGTTTCGATCGAGCGTCCTCGTCTACAGGTTGAGCAGCTCCTGTAGCATCAGCATCAAGGATTACAGTCCCCTGAGCGTCTATTTTCAGACCTGTTGCATTACGCAGATGACCGTCCTGGTCATACAGGTTTCCGTACTCATCCTGTGTTAGAATTATAATGTTTACCATTTTTGACGACACGGTATCGATCGACGTACGTGGTGTAGTATCGATCGTTGTCGAACGATTTGGATCGATCGACAATGAAGGTCTGGTGTCGGTCGATGGTTGGTTGTGCGTATCGATCGACGACGAAGTTGTTGCGTCGAGCGATATGGAACTTTGACCTCTACGGATGGTGCGTTCCAAATGAGCAGGATCGTCTGAGAACAACAAGTCTTTCTCCTTGTTGCTTCTGGTACCGCTGGGCATGCACCTGAAAAGACAAGAAAAAGATTATGTTAAAAAGGGGGTAGAGAAAATAATAAGAATTAATAAAACTAAATCTAATTGCGATCAAAGCTCCCCGGCAACGGCGCCAAATTTGATACCACTCAAATTACCCTAAGGAGTGTTACTCTCATCAAAAGAAGTTCAGATGTTGTACTTAGGGATCGAATCCACAAAGAGCTAGGGAACAATTAAATCTAGTGTTTATTAATTCTAAGAGTTGTAAATGTTTAAATGAAATAGCAATAGTAACAAGTGAAGTAAATAGTAAATGTAACTTGGTTGGAAATGATATTAGATGCAGGGCCACTACTCAGGTGTTGGAGATTATAATACCTATAGATGCCTATTTGTTGCATGCATGATATGTTAGAGCTCATACGCTTAACTCAGTGATCAGCTGTCGCATGTTTCACTGGTTAACAGGCTAGATCTCGTGTCTCAAAGGTTAGTATGTCGACAACGAAAGAGTGTCGATCGATGGTCCTATTGGGACGTCGACCGATACACCTTTGCTAACGTCGATCGATAGTCAGTTGAGGACATCGATCGACGGGTTCTGGCCAGGCCTATGCGCGAGTATGATATGCCCTATTAAGATACTAAATTGGCGGTTAGCCCTCTCTAGCAGTCCTAATATGATAGATAGATGTCAGGA
>NC_027754.1:1326467-1331035 GCF_000695525.1 Brassica oleracea var. oleracea | reverse complement strand
TTTCTCTCTTGAGTCAAAGTCTGCTTCCATTGCAGGATCAGTGACCAAGATTGGACAGACTTCCATGAATCAAAACTTAATGGTGGTTGTCACCAAGCTCTGTTCACTTCTTTTTGACCTATATCCAAGAGTTCTTTGCGAAAGCGAGCCTTGAAGATTGCCGCCTCCAAGTCCCGTTTCGAACTCTTTTATTGGAGTCTTTATGAATCAAGCCTTAATGGTTTTAGCCACCAAGTCCTGTTCAAACTCATCCTAAGTAAACAATAGATCTTTTTTTTTTATTTTTAAATTATTATTATTATTATTATATATATATATTTAATATGTAACTCACTAACTATTCTAGGGTCGAAATTTAGAGAAAGAAAATGTGATAAATAATCTACACAAGGCGTTACCTTCCAGACTTGTCTGAAGAATCCGATCCCATGTATACCAAGCCCCAAGACAAGCGGTTATGTAAGGTTTAGTGTTGGAAATCAGCTTTAGTTACTTTATACGTTCAAGGCAAGTGTGTAGTTGATAGGTTGATCTGCTTTAGCATCTTTAGTGCTATCTGCAATCATTAAATATAAAATGGTGCTAAAGATTAGTTAGATATTCATGTTTAAACAATATAAGATTATAGTCCCTATTTTCAATAGCTAAGCATAATTTATTAAAATTCTTTTTATATAAGAATAATATAAATTATATCAGTAAATCTCCCCCCAGACTTAAATTACACTATCCCAGTGTAACTCAGCCGGAGTTATGATGGAATAGTTCATGATGTACGAAATGGAACAAGTAGGGAAGATACATCTGACCGGAGTAGATATCGATCAATGGGAAAATGTTACATCGATCGTCGTGTGGTTGTCTATGTCGAGCGATGTCGACGTCTCGTCGTCGGTCGATATTCAGGTCCTCCTACTTGGGTCTCCTAAATCTGAAAGAAATAAAACGAAAGTAAATAAATGCTAGCTAATAAAACCAAACTAAAATACCTAATAGTGGGTTGCCTCCCACTCAACGCTTGGTTATAGTCATTTAGCTTGACTGTGGTAGTGATTAGCTATTTGGTGGAGAAACAGCTGCTTGTTGGAAAACAAGCATCCACGTCGTCTCTGCACATTCTGGACCAAGATGCAATGAAACTTCTTGTGGCCTCATCATTTCTTGTCCATTTGTCATCCATCTTTTTAAGTACATTGGAGATGTTCTGTAGCCTATCTTGAACGTTTTCAATGCTGACCTGGTGCCAGCCTATGTTGCCATAGGCGTATGCTGAAAGTTCTGTCAGTTCCTTGTGCATTAACTCTATCGTCTTGTGTATCAGCTGCTCGCCGGCTGGTGTATAATCGACGTCGATCGATGCGATTATGTGTTCGTCGGTCGAACTCGGAGACTTACCATCGAGCGATTGCGCTCGCTTCTTGTCGATCGATGCTGATATCTGGTGTTGAGCTGCGAGTTGCCTCTGAATGGCTTTGACTGCTTTCTGTAGCCATTCTGCGTGGCTGTCTAGTCCACTTATTCTGTTGTCGAATGGAAAGTAGATGTCATCGCAGCGTTTGTCAAGTCGTTCCTCCATGGTGTCTATAGCAGTGTAGATCTTGGATGTGATCTCGTCAACCTCTGCTGCTGTGTAGGGAAGTAACTCCACATGATTCTTGCCATCGATCCAAGGCCCTTGTAGCCTGTCGATCGAAGATGATTTTGCCTGCAAAAAAATTTGATTAGTAATGTTATCAATATCCCTTTGGGCATGAAGTATTTGACTAGAAAATTTGTTTAAATCTATCATGACTGGTGATATGAAGCGGTCATGCATGTCCTCGTAAGTCCTCAGCCTCTCATTCATGGCTGAGACTTTAGCATCGAGCGATGTGATGTTACACACGTCGATCGATGTGATGTTACACACGTCGATCGATGTGGCTGGTTGTTGGTCCTTCTTGCGAATGGTGTCCAGATCTTGCTGTAGTAGCTCGATTTTAGTGCTCAGCCAATCCACGTTGTTGTTGAGAGGGTAGTACACGTCGTTTATCCTTGTGTCGATATATGAGACTTCCCATTCATCCTTGTGTTTTGCTGAACATTGCGGTTCTTCAGGGATCTGGGCTGTAGGAAGACTGACGTCGATCGATGGTGCATGTGGTGCGTCGATCGATGCTAAGGTCGTGGCTTCCTTTTTAAGTTGCTGACATAAACTCTCAATTTCTGTCCTCATTTCTACCATACTTCTGAAAAGCTCATTGTAGTCTCTATCCAAAGGTTGATGTGTATCTTCTACCAATGATTTGAGCTCCTCTCTCAGTTTTTCCTGAGCTCCACAAATACCAAACACCATCTCATTGATTTCATCTTTGGTGTAGAGTTCTGGTGCCAGTCTTGTGAGTGTGAAGGAAGTGGCATGTTCTAGAAGACAGATGTGGCTCTCTTCAAAAAGAGATGCTCTTTCCAGTAATTTCCTGATGTCGTCCTTTGTGACAGGTATCATCTCACCAGCTACGCCTCGTGCGTGTCCACACTCATCTCTGTAGACTCCATACTCGTCCCTTCATTTCCAAGTGAACTTTTTGGCTCCGTACATGTCAAAAGCGCGGTTTCCAAATTCATAACGTCTCTCGATCGACGTCGGGTAGTTCTTATCGATCGACGTTGGTGTTACCCTGTCGATCGATGTCTCAGTTGTCCCGTCAATCGATGCTTGACCTTTTAGTTGGGGTGATAGATCTGGATTGATTTCTGTTGCGGCGACTCCTACGTGGTTGTTAGGATCTGTTTGAATGACGTCTGGAGTGCCACGTTGCTGTGAGAATAGGTTGTCAGGTCCATTGGCCACTTGAAGGATATCTGCTATGTCCTCTCTGGACACTTGTAAGATCCTTCCATCTATTGCACGTGCGATGCCATCTGGGTCCCTAAAAATACCAAATTCATCAGGTGTTAGAAAACCGTAATCAATGTTTGCATTATCATTCAATTTAGAAATAGAATGATTAGGGTTAAGAGTAGTATTAATCGATGTTGATACAGATGCATCGATCGATGGCAGAATAATTTCTGCAGAACTTGTGTTCTTGAGATGATTGCTCTTCGTGGAATTTCCTGTTGATGTAGATGGAAGAGTGTTCATCTTTTCTGTTTCTGTGTCTGCTCTTGTGTGTGGAGGTGGTTTTAGGGGTGCAAAACGTTTTATAAAGGTATCTATAAACCTAGTTGGAGAGGGAATATTCTCCTGCTCCTGAATTTTCGCTGCGGCGCGAATATCGATCGATGGTCCTGTATGGGTGTCGATCGATGTGAGCGTTTGTTACGCTGGACGAGGATGGGTATCGACCGATGTGGAGTGCACTTCATCGAACGATGTTGTAAACGTGTTGGTGAACTTATGGGTTTCAAATCATTCATCCTGCAAAGACATTTCTATTGCACGTTCTTTCCAATAATCCTTATCGTATTCCTCTGTATGTTCCTCGTTAGGTGAAGTAATTACAGTGTCAACTGCAAAACTTTCATGGAGACCACTGTCTGCCCAACTGCCTATGGAATAATCATCACGTCCTCTCTTGCTTGGAGGTTGGAAGGCAAAGTGTGGGTAACAATGATTAGGTGAAGCGTAATGGTCAACCGACTGATCAACGTCGAGCGACGTGTTGTTGCGGTCATCGGTCACTGTTGACTCATTGGAATCGTTCAATGGAAAAGTGGGGGTGTCGATCGATTTCGAGTACTCTGTTTCGTACTCTGATTCGTACTCTGCTCCACAATGGCATGCGCCAATGAAGCCAAGTTCTTTCCCGTAATCCACAGAATTAATAACCTTTCTCTTAGGTCGGATGGGGTCGTAGTAGATGTTGGGGTCTATCAGCGTCAGACACAATTTGTTTTTGTTCATGTCAGATACAGCTCCTACTGTAGCTAGGAAAGATCTTCCAAGCGGAAGTGAAGAGTTCCAGTTTAGCTCGATGTCTAGGACATGAAAATCTACCGGGACAAGGGCATTACCAATCTGTACCTCCAGATCTTCTATGATACCTCCTGATCATTTTTCTGAAAGATCCACGAAGGTGAAGGATTCTGTTGAAGGTTCGATGGTCAAACCAAGCTGGTCTGCCATGATCCTAGGGAGGATACTAACTGATGCTCCTGTGTCACACTTTGAATGGGGAAATTCAACACCCTTGACTATGCATGGTATTGCAAACTTCCCAGGATCACTCTTCTTCGTCAATGTGATCCTGTGTTTCATCTTGTCTGACTTGAAGAAACATTCTCCTAATGTCCTCCTTAGTTACCTTTGTTTCTCTGAAGAACATCGACAACCGGTGTGTGAAGTAAGCTTCATCAAAAGCTTTTGCGATTGGGATTCTGAGGACTCTTTTAGTGAAACCATTCATCTCCTTATCGTTAGCTTCCCTCTTAAGGTTCTTAGGAATTTTCTGCTTTCTTTTCCTTAACCTTCGCCGTTCAGTTTCCTGATCTTCTTGAATTGGTTCTGGTGAACTATTTAAATCGTTGGGTTTTGGTTTGGGTGGGCTAGCTAATGGTTTAGGTGGTGGTCTGAGTGCGTTGATATA
>NC_027754.1:1322026-1326383 GCF_000695525.1 Brassica oleracea var. oleracea | reverse complement strand
ACGATCGACGTCGGACTCACTCTGTCGATCGATGGTTGGCTCAACCGATCGATCGATTTTATCATAGAAAGGGGAGGGTGGGTGAGGATGCTTAGCTGCGAATTCCTCATGAGTTAGAATTCGAACCGCATTGCATTTAGTCGATTCAGCGGACAACGTCGATCGATGACTGGAGTAATCCATCCATCGATCTTCGTCATAGTCTGTCGATCGATGCGAGTTCATCGACATCGGTCGACACCATTGGGATCCGCCGAGACTCATGGAGCTTTCGATTTCGAAGTCTCCTTCTTCAAGCTTTTCATGTCTCACCACTTGCCACAAATCATCATCTATGATGGCATTTACGTGGTGTTTCCCTTTATCGGCTCCTACCTCTGTAGCGTAAGCTTCTTGCCTCTTTATAGTCTTGCCAGTCTGAATTACTTGCGTTTCAAGTTTTCTCACCTGAGTCCCTAAGGTCTCGATTTTGGTGTTTAGATTGTCGTAGGCGGAGTCTATTTTACCGTTGAAATCCACGGTGATTTGTTGTTGTCCCAACAGTACTCGATCAGGTATCTCTTCGATCTTGCTTTCCTGAGTCTGGGGTGGTGGATTCTGGTAGTAGGAGTTCGAGTAGCTTTTGCTGTTGTTGAAGGGTTTTTGAAATTGTGAACTCTGGTTACCTCTTTGACCATTTCCAAAGAAGTTTCTGTTTCCGCCCTGGTTTCCAAATTTCTGGAATCCGGTACCTCCGATGTAGTTCACATTTTCTTCTCCTTCCGTATCTGCTACTTCTCCTTCAGCTGAACAGACTTGCTTCCTAAGAAGCTCGTGCACCACATCTAACTTAGCTCTTACTTCGTCCATCTGTTCCTTCCCGATAGAGGCTACAGACTTCTTCCGTTCAGAGTCAGTGTTTTTGGTGCTGCTGCTGTTAGCAAGGTTTTCGATAAGTCTCACTGCTTCCAGCGGATTCCGAGTAGTGAAGTTTCCTTCACTCGCCGTATCAAGAGCCATTTGATACTGTAAGGCGAGACCTCGGAAGAAAGTGCTTAGCAGCTGCACTTCGTTAAATCCATGGTGTGGACAGTCTCGCTGGAAGAACCTAAATCTAATCCACGCATCTTTGAAGGACTCTCCAGCCTCCTGTGAGAATGTGGAAATTTTGTTCCTAAGTTCTTCAGAGCGCGCCTCATCGAAGAAGTTTCGTAAGAAAGCATTCTTGATGTCGGCCCAGGATGTTAAAGGTCATGTGGGTTGCTGCCTAAGCCACTGCATCGCTTCTCCATCCAGCGTGTATCTGAAGAGCTTGCACAGCAGGTAATCTTCGGGGACTCCTTCCATCCAAATAGCAGAGATTAAATCCTCGAACCGTTCCAGATGGTCCATAGGATGCTCGTGCGGTAACCCAGAGTAGGGTATCTGAAAGTCTGACAACAGCAAGTCTTTCTCCTTGTTGCTTCTGGTACCGCTGGACATGCACCTGAAAAGACAAGAAAAAGATTATGTTAGAAAGGGGGTAGAGAAAAGAATAAGAATTAATAAAACTAAATCTAATTGCGATCAAAGCTCCCCGGTGATACCACTCAACACTCAAATTACCCTAAGGAGTGTTACTCTCATCAAAAGAGGTTCAGATGTAGTACTTAGGGATCGAATCCACAAGGAGCTAGGGAACAATTAAATCTAGTGTTTATTAATTCTAAGAGTTGTAAATGTTTAAATGAAATAGCAATAGTAACAAGCAAAGTAAATAGTAAATGTAACTTGGTTGGAAATGATATTAGATGAAGGGCCACTATTCAGGTGTTGGAGATTATAATACCTATAGATGCCTATTTATTGCATGCATGATATGTTAGAGCTCATACGCTTAACTCAGTGATCAGTTGTCGCATGTTTCACTGGTTAACAGGCTAGATCTCCTGTCTCAACGGTTAGTATGTCGACAACGAAAGAGTGTCGATCGATGGTCCTATTGGGACGTCGACCGATACACCTTTGCCAACATCGATCGATAGTCAGTTGAGGACATCGATCGACGGGTTTTAGCCAGACTTATGCGCGAGTATGATATGCCGTTGTAAGATACTAAATTGGCGGTCAGCCCTCTCTAGCAGTCCTAATATGATAGATAGATGTCAGGATGGGATAACAAGGGTGCTTGAGTATGCAATTCTATGATCAAGTTCTAGTTAGCAAGGCTAAAACAAGCAATGAATACAAATCTATCATGAATATCACAACAAGGCAGATCTATAGTTTGGGGCTAATCCCACAAACCTATCTGAACCCTGGATCTAATAAGTGAACTACTCAGACATAGCAAAGCAATTCATAACAATGAAGAAATAGAAATTCATAGTATAGATGAAAAGAAATGGAAACAAGGAGTTCCAATCACAAGTGATCTTCTCTCTAAAACTCTCTCTTCTCTCTCAAAGTCAAACTGTAACAAAAAGCTCTCTCCTCCTGCCGTCAAAACACTTAGGCAGTATATAATCTACTAGGTTAAAAACTCGTCAGGGCATTTTCGTAATTTGGCTTGGCCTTGGGTTTTAAGTCCGCTGGATCCAAAATGTCGCGTGTCTAATATCTCGGTATCGATCGATGGTACTTGTGTACATCTATCGATATTAATCTTCATCTGTCGAGGAATCCTTTGGTGTCGATCGACAACATTGATGCGCATCGATCGATTGTTCTTCCTCTTGTCGACCTCTACATGGTCAGCTCGGGTGAAATGTTCTTTAAGCTCCAAAATGCTCCAAAGTCATAGCTTTACTCCGAAATGCACCTGAACCTGAAAACATACCTAGAAGAGTAGAAAACATAGATATATATATATATAGTAAAACACTTATATACCATGGATGAAAACGGGTCAAATCCAAGGTATATCAACTCCCCCAGACTTACCCTTTTTGCTTGTTTTCAAGCAAAACATACAGGCAGTCTCTCTGAAAGAGGTTTGAAAATATTAGGGACTTAAGATTTTAAAGCATAGAAATATTTTCGTCAACAATTTTGCAACCACATTTAAAAGGTCCTAATCACAGAAGCACACTATGCAATATCCTAGCTTAGCAACCATTTCTAACATAACACAACTCATCAATTCACGTCTGACATCCCCTCTACTGACTTTATTTCTTAGCATAAATATAAAGTGAATGCTTTACTTTGGGAGTATCGATCATAGGATGCAAGGATTTCGGACAAGTATCTGGAGCTGCAGGTAAAAGTTAGTTCCTAGTTTCTCTCTCTCTAATTTCTCTCTTGAGTCAAAGTCTGCTTCCATTGCAGGATCAGTGACCAAGATTGGACAAGCTTCCATGAATCAAAATTTAATGGTGGTTGCCACCAAGCTCTGTTCACTTCTTTTTGACCTATATCCAAGAGTTATTTGCGAAAGCGAGCCTTGAAGATGGTCGCCTCCAAGTCCCGTTTCGAACTCTTTTATTAGAGTCTTTATGAATCAAACCTTAATGGTTTTAGCCACCAAGTCCTGTTCAGACTCATCCTAAAAAAACAAATAGATCTTTTTTTTTTTTTTTTTTTTTTTTTTTAAATTGATAACTCACTAACTATTCTAGGGTCGAAATTTAGAGAGAGAAAATGTGATAAATAATCTACACAAGGCGTTACCTTCCAAACCTGTCTGAAGAATCCGATCCCATGTATACCAAGCCCCAAGACAAGCGGTTATGTCAGGTTTAGTGTTGGAAATCAGCTTTGGTTACTTCATACGGTTCAAGGCAAGTGTGTAGTTGATAGGTTGATCCGCTTTAGCATCTTTAGTGCTATCTGCAATCAGTAA
This sequence comes from Brassica oleracea var. oleracea, assembly GCF_000695525.1. Lineage (NCBI taxonomy): Eukaryota > Viridiplantae > Streptophyta > Magnoliopsida > Brassicales > Brassicaceae > Brassica > Brassica oleracea. The sequence goes on along the minus strand of NC_027754.1, from coordinate 1,322,581 downwards.
ATATAAAATGGTGCTAAAGATTAGTTAGATATTCATGTTTAAATCAATATAAGATTATAGTCCCTATTTTCAATAGCTAAGCATAATTTATTAAAATTCCTTTTATATAAGAATAAAATAAATTAAATTAGTAAATCTCCCCCAAGACTTAAATTACACTGTCCCAGTGTAACTCAGCCGGAGTTGTGATGGAATAGTTCATGATGTACGAAATGGAACAAGTAGGGAAGATACATCTGACCGGAGTAGATATCGATCGATGGAAAAATGTTACATCGATCGTCGTGTGGTTGTCTATATCGAGTGATGTCGACGTCTCGTCATCGGTCGATATTCAGGTCCTCCTACTTGGGTCTCCTAAATCTGAAAGAAATAAAATGAAAGTAAATAAATGCTAGCTAATAAAACCAAACTAAAATACCTAATAGTGGGTTGCCTCCAACTCAGCACTTGGTTATAGTCATTTAGCTTGACTGTGGTAGTGATTGGCTATTTGGTGGAGAAACATCTGCTTGTTGGAAAACAAGCATCCACGTCATCTCTGCACATTCTGGA
>NC_027754.1:1318201-1321926 GCF_000695525.1 Brassica oleracea var. oleracea | reverse complement strand
ATCACTGAGTTAAGCGGTTGAGCTCTAACATATCATGCATGCAACAAGTAGGCATCTATAGGTATTATAATCTCCAACACCTGAATGGTGGCCCTGCATCTAATATCATTTCCAACCAAGTTACATTTACTATTTACTTCGCTTGTTACTATTGCTATTTCATTTAAACATTTACAACTCTTAGAATTAATAAACACTAGATTTAATTGTTCCCTAGCTCCTTGTGGATTCGATCCCTAAGTAATACATCTGAACCTCTTTTGATGAGAGTAACACTCCTTAGTAGGGGTGTTCAATCCGGATATCGGTTCGGTTTCGGTTCGGTTTTTTCGGTTTTTTGGTATTTCGGTTAGTAAAATATAACTACCATTCTAAATCCATATTTACTTCGGTTTGGTTCAGTTTATATACTGTCGGTTTTCGGTTTATTCGGTTTTATACCAAAAAAATAATTCTTTATTTTGGGATCATATTATATGAATTTTAGAGTCTTGTTGTCAACACATTCATTTATTAAAAATATTATAAGTTTAAATAAAAGAACAAAAATAAAAAAATGTTTCTATCATCTGATAAAATAATCAAATTTATAATTAAAATCAAAGCTCAAAATTTTGATAATAAAAATAAAAAACAAAAAATAAAACAGAAACACGAAGCACAAAAAATAAGTTATTATATTCTTTCATATTTAGCGTTTATCAAAGTCATGTTTCTTCTATTAAACACGAAACTCTATTCGTCTATAGATAATAAAAAAATTGTGAAGAATTTCCACTAATTGTTATCATCAAATTTATAATCTTTATTTCAATTTAGTCAATGCTAAATTAAAGCAAAAAGATCAAAAGAAGACTAAGAAAATAAGAAGCATGTTTGCGATGAATTGTTATTTAATTATAGTTCAAGTGTTTTACAAGTCATGACCATTTTATTACTGTAAAAAATATGGTAATAGTTATTAGCAAAAAAATTAAGTTATGATTTTCATACGTTGTTATAAAATATATACATATTTACATGTTTCTATTTTTTGATCGGTTTTATTCGGTTTATTCGGTTTTATCGGTTATATACCGAACCATATCCAAATCTTACGGTTTTTTAAAAATCATATCCATTCGGTTTATAAGGTATATACCAAATCCGAACCATATTATCTATTTCGGTTTGGTTCGGTTCGGTAAGGTTCGGTTTTGCCATATTGAACAGCCCTACTCCTTAGGGTAATTTGAGTGGTATCAAATTTGGCGCCGTTGCCGGGGAGCTTTGATCGCCATTAGATTTAGTTTTATTAATTCTTATTCTTTTCTCTACCCCCTTTCTAACATAATCTTTTTCTTGTCTTTTCAGGTGCATGCCCAGCGGTACCAGAAGCAACAAGGAGAAACACTTGCTGTTCTCAGACGATCCTGCTCATTTGGAACGCACCATCCGTAGAGGTCAACGTTCCACATCGCTCGACACAACATCTTCGTCGTCGATCGATACGCACAACCAACCGTCGACCGACACCAGACCTTCATCGTCGATCGATCCAAATCGTTCGACAACGATAGATACTACACCGCGTACGTCGATCAATACTGTGTCGTAAAAAATGGTAAACATTATTATTCTAACACAGGACGAGAATGGAAACCTGTAAGACCAGGACGGTCATCTGCGTAATTCAACAGGTCAGAAAATAGACGCTCAGGGGACTGTAATCCCTGATGCTGATGCTACAGGAGCTGCTCAACCTGTTGACGAGGACGCTCGATCGAAGTCACTGGCCGACTACAATCGCCCAGATGAGTACTATTCCAACAGATCAGCTATTTGACTTCCGGAGATCCAGCAACCCACAGGATCTTTAACATCCTGGGCCGACATCAAGAATGCTTTCTTACGAAACTTCTTCGATGAGGGGCGCACTGAAGAACTTAGGAACAAAATTTCCACATTCTCGCAGGAGGCTGGAGAGTCCTTCAAAGATGCGTGGATTAGATTTAGGTTCTTCCAGTGAGACTGTCCACACCACGGATTTAACGAAGTGCAGCTGCTAAGTACTTTCTTCCGAGGTCTCGCCGTACAGTATCAAATGGCTCTTGATACGGCGAGTGAAGGAAACTTCACTACTCGGAAACAGAAACTTCGTTGGAAATGGTCAAAGAAGTAACCAGAGTTCACAATTTCAAAACCCCTTCAACAACAGCAAAAGCTACTCGAACTCCTACTACCAGAATCCACCACCCCAGACTCAGGGAAGGAAGATCGAAGAGATGCTTGATCGAGTATTGTTGGGACAACAACAAATCACTGTGGATTTCAACGGTAAAATAGACTCCGCCTACAACAATCTGAACACCAAAATCGAGACCTTAGGGACTCAGGTGAGAAAACTTGAAACGCAAGTAATTCAGACTGGCGAGACAATAAAGAGGCAAGAAGCTTTCGCTAGAGAGGCAGGAGCCGATAAAGGGAAACACCACGTAAATGCCATCATAGATGATGATTTCTTGCAAGTGGTGAGACATGAAAAGCTTGAGGAAGGAGACTTCGAAATCGAAAGCTCCATGAGTCTCGGCGGATCCCAATGGTGTCGAACGATGTTGATGAACTCGCATCGATCGACAGACCATGACAAAGATCGATGGATGGATTACTCTAGTCATCGATCGACGTCGTCCGCTGAATCGACTGAATGCAATGCGGTTTGAATTCTAACTCATGAGGAATTCGCAGCTAAGCATCCTCACCCACCCTCCCCTTTCTATGATAAAATCGATCGATCGGTTGAGCCAACCATCGATCGACAGTGTGAGTCCGACGTCGGTCGTCACAACACACCCCCTCATCGATCGACAGACACCTCTAACATACCGAGTGCGGTTACCCTCAATCGATAATGATTACATCAATGCACTCAGACAACCACCTAAACCATTAGCTAACCCACGTGAACCAAAACCCAACCCTTTAAATAGTTCACCAGAACCAGTTCAAGAAGATCAAGAAACTGAAGGGAGAAGGTTAAGGAAAATAAAGGAGAAAATTCCTAAGAACCTTAATAGGGAAGCTAACGATAAGGAGATGGATGGTTTCACTAAAAGAGTCCTCAGAATCCCAATCGAAAAAGCTTTTGATGAAGCTTACTTCACACACCGGTTGTCGATGTTCTTCAGAGAAACAAAGGTAACTAAGGAGGACATTAGGAGAATGTTTCTTCAAGTCAGACAAGATGAAACACAGGATCACATTGACGAAGAAGAGTGATCCTGGGAAGTTTGCAATACCATGCATAGTCAAGGGTGTTGAATTTCCCCATTCAATGTATGACACAGGAGCATCAGTTAGTATCCTCCATCGGATCATGGCAGACCACCTTGGTTTGACCATTGAACCTTCAACAGAATCCTTCACCTTCGTGGATCTTTCAGAAAAACGATCAGGAGGTATCATAAGAGATCTGGAGTTACAGATTGGTAATGCCCTTGTCCCGGTAGATTTTCATGTCCTAGACATCGAGCTAAACTGGAACTCTTCACTTCTGCTTGGAAGATCTTTCCTAGCTACAGTAGGAGCTGTATCTGACATGAACAAAAACAAATTGTGTCTGACGCTGATAGACCCCAACATCCACTACGACCCATCCAACCTAAGAGAAAGGTTATTAATTCTATGGATTACGGGAAAGAAATTGGCTTCATTGGCGCATGCCATTGTGGAGCAGAGTACGAATC
>NC_027754.1:1316970-1318135 GCF_000695525.1 Brassica oleracea var. oleracea | reverse complement strand
CTATTAAAATGTTTTGCACCCCTAAAACCACCTCCACACACCAGAGCAGACACATAAACAGAAAAGATGAACACTCTTCCATCTACATCAACAAGAAATTCCATGAAGAGCAATCATCTCAAGAACACAAGTTCTGCAGAAATTATTCTGCCATCGATCGATGCATCTGTATCAACATCGATCGATACTACTCTTAACCCTAATCTTTCTATTTCTAAATTGAATGATAATGCAAACATTGATTACGGTATTCTAACACCAGATGAATTTGGTATTTTCAGGGACCCAGATGGCAATGCACGTGCAATAGATGGAAGGATCTTACAATTGTCCAGAGAGGACATAACATACATCTTTCAAGTAGCCAATGGACCTGACAACCTATTCTCACAGCAACGTGGTATTCCAGACGTCATTCAAACAGATCCTAACAACCACGTCTTCAAGTGGCCAATGGACCTGACAACCTATTCTCACAGCAACGTGGTATTCCAGACGTCATTCAAACAGATCCTAACAACCACGTAGGAGTCGCCGCAACAGAAATCAATCCAGATCTATCACGCCAACCAAAAGGTCAAGCATCTATCGACGGGACAACTGAGACATGGATCAACAGGGTAACACCAACGTCAATCGATAAGAACTACCCGACGTCGATCGACAGACGTTATGAATTTGGAAACCGCGCTTTTGACATGTTCGGAGCCAGAAAGTTCACTTGGGAACGAAGGGATGAGTATGGAGTCTACAGAGATGAGTGTGGACACACACGAGGTGTAGCTGGTGAGATGATACCTGTCACAAAGGACGACATCAGGAAATTACTGGAAAGAGCATCTCTTTTTGAAGAGAGCCACATCTGTCTTCCAGAACATGCCACTTCCTTCACACTCACAAGACTGGCCCCAGAACTCTACACCAAAGATGAAATCAATGAGATGGTGTTTGCTATTTGTGGAGCTCAGGAAAAACTGGGAGAGGAGCTCAAATCATTGGTAGAAGATCCACATCAACCTTTGGATAGAGGCTACAATGAGCTTTTCAGAAGTATGGTAGAAATAAGGACAGAAATTGAGGGTTTACGTCAGCAACTTAAAAAGGAAGCCATGACCTCAACATCGATCGACGCACCACATGCACCATCGATCGACGTCAGTCTTCC